>NC_053025.1:255469427-255694557 GCF_003073215.2 Triticum urartu
GCATGGCTCTCGAAAGTTCAAAACCTGCAGGGGTGTCCCAACTTAGCCCATCACAAGCTCTCATGGTCAATGAAGGATATTCCTTCTCCCGGGAATACCCGACCAGTCTTGGAATCCCGGTTACAAGACATTTAGACAATGGTAAAACAAGACCAGCAAAGTCTCCCGAATGTGCCGACAAATCCCGATAGGAGCTGCACATATCTCATTCTCAGGGCACACCGGATGGGCAAGACGTCGGGTTGGCATAGACCCTGGCTACGTAGGGGGCGCCGGACATCGCCCAGGTTGGACCAACACTTAGAGAAGCACTGGCCCGGGGGGGTTAAAATAAAGATGACCCTGGGGAGCGCGACTCCTAAGGGAAAAGTAGGTGGTGGTGAGGCAAATGGTAAAACCAAGGTTGGGACTTGCTGGAGGAGTTTTATTCAAAGCGAACTATCAAGGCGTTCCCAAACACCCAACCGCGTAAGGGACGCAAAATCAAGGAACATAACACCGGTATGAGTAGAACAAAACACCAGGCATAAGGCCAAGCCTTCCACTCTTTACCAAGTATATAGATGCATTAATTAAATAAGAGATATTGTGATATCCCAACATATCCATGTTCCAACATGGAACAAACTTCATCTTCACCTGCAACTACCACACTATAAGAGGGGCTGAGCAAAAGCGGTAACATAGCCAAACAACGGTTTGCTAGGAAAGGTGGGTTAGAGGCTTGACATGGAAATATGGGATGCATGATAGAGCAAGTGGTAGGTAGCGCGACATAGCAATAGAGCGAACAACTAGCAAAGCAAAGATAGAAGTGATTTCGAGGGTATGGTCATCTTGCCTGCAATGTACTCAGAGTCGTCGAAAGCTTGATCCTTGAAAGCGTACTCAACAGGTACCTCAGTCACGTACTTGTCTCCCGGATCTACCCAAAGCAAGAACACAAGCAAAGGTCCAACAATCAATCACGGTGCAATGCACAAGCAACATGATGCAATACATGGCATGATATGCAAGACATGATATGTAATGCATATGCGTGCTCTGGAAGGGAAAGAATTATCAATGCATCAACTTGGCAAACCAAGTGTGCTGCTAGAAAGATGAGATGATTTGGGTTGAAAACGATATAAAGATCACCGGAAACGGATGCACGGTTTGCAAATGGCAAGCAAAACAAGAATGTTGCAAAACTATAATTAACAGCACGATGCCACTTAGCATGCAACAAGAAACTAAGCTACTGCACTCCAACATAGCAACAAAGCATATGGCAGTGATGTACATGAGATGCTTGAGGAAACATGAACACGGAGCTACGGCAAAATCCCAATAGAACAGGTTCAAACAAGCATGGCAAAAGTGCAAAAGATATCAGCTTCACAGACTTAGTGAAAATACTAACATGTCAAAAACAACATCAAGAAGCAAGGTTTAGAGCAAGGAAACGACATGCTACAGGAACATATCATAGCAAACCCAGGAATGGCATGATTCTACTAAAATCATAGATCAAAAACCCCTTAATGATCATGAGCCAAAAAGGCACACAAGATATGATGGCACCCATGTAAACATAGCAAGATTTATTAACAGTTTCAGACTTGGCAGAAAAACAGAGCATGGCATAAACAGAATTATGATAGCAGCTTTGCGAGCTCATGCCACTCACCACAAAGCATTGCATGACAAAATAAACATACCAACAACAAGATGACATGTTCATGAAGCTAACCATGTCAATATAAAGTTAAAAGGATGAATGGATCACTAACAACAACCATGCCAATATTGATTAACAAGTAAACATTCCACCAGGAACATTTTATAGCAAAAGTAGAGCAAGAACAAGGCATTTTAGGGCACTCCATAATTGCAAACAGGGGCATGGGTGGATAGAACATAACCCCGTGTTCAAAACATCCTTACTGAAGTATCTCAAAATAAGCATGGATCACTATGTAGCATCAAGTTTACATGGCATCAAAAAAACAGCAGGAAAAGACTTAGCGAAATCCGAAGTCCCTGAAAAAAGCAACATCACGAAGCCTAGTTTGCATGCTTGTGCTAGTCACCACATAGGTCACAAAAATACAACACAAGCACCCCCGTAGATATGGCATGATCTAGTTCAAAACTCATGTAGACCTCAAGCTCATATGATGCACACATCAAATGCAGCAAAATGAAAAAACCTCATGATCTGATAATTACCAGCAGCTAACATTTTATAGAACTTTTGCATCAATGAAAATGGCATCATAAAAGACAGTATCATGCATGAAAATGCTTCTAACATGAAGAGCTCAAAGAGACGAACAATTCGACATATCATATGCATGATTTGGAGTCACGGTCATGGAGATGTGGCATGATGAACACAGGCATAAAAATACTACCAGGAAAAGACTTTGAAGAATTTCAACCTCTCAGGAAAGTCAACGATACGGAGGGATCTAGGACAAAGTGGATCGGGACGGGGCGGTGCGTTTGGATCGGGGAACAGGTGGATCTCATCCACCTTCCCCGGATCCGGCGACGAGGGGCTCCAGCGAGCTCCGGCTCTGGCGAGACGGCAGCTGGCGGCGCAGAGGCGGAGAGGCGAGGGAGGTGTGGCGCGCGGGCAACGGGAGGCAGCGTGGCCGGCGAGCGGGGACTGGCTCTATCGCGTAGTACACCTGGGGCAGCGGGGACTCCTGACGAGCCGAGCTCTCCTGCCACAGAGTAGTTCGAACCCTCTTAATGGTGTCCGTGGGCTCAGCAGCCAAATAAAGGTTCTTCTTGAGAAGGCCGCTCTGTACTTCTCCTGCTAAGGCTGCTGTGTGATCTTCTGTATGGAGGGAACATTTCATATTTCCGTTGACTGTTATGATGCCCCATGGACCGCGCATCTTGAGCTTGAGATAAGCATATTGTGGAACTGTGTTGAATCGAGCGATCGCAGTTCGTCCAAGCGGTGCGTGATAGCCGCTGCCGAAAGGAACGATATCGAAGATTAACTCCTCGCTTCGGAAGTTGTCCGGAGATCCGAAGACAACCTCTAGTGTGATTGAGCCCATATAGCGGGCCTGTACACCTGGTATGACTCCTTTGAAGGTAGTCCTTGTGGGCTTGATCCGAGATGGGTTAATGCCCATTTTTCGTGCTGTATCCTGATAAAGCGGATTGAGGATGCAACCTCCGTCCATAAGGACGCGAGTCAGGTGGAACCCATCAATTATTGGGTCTCGGACCAGTGCGGCTGAGCCACCGTGATGGATACTGAAGGATGATCCCGGCAATCAAAAGTGATCGGGCATGATGACCATGGATTAAATTTTTGGGCGACTGGCTCTATCGCGTAGATGTCCCTGAGCTGACGGATACTGGTTGGATGATCCCGGCGATCAAAAGTGATCGGGCATGACGACCATGGATTAAATTTTGGGGCGACTGGCTCTATCGCGTAGACGTCACTAAGCACACGCTTGCGTTCCCTCTTGGGGATGTGGGTAGCGTATATCATGTTCACCATTTTTACCTAAGGGGGAAACTTCTTCTGTCACCCTGTGTTCGGTTGTTGCGTCTCTTCGTGATCGTCCTTGCTTTGCGACCCCTTTTCCTTGTTTTCGGCGTTTAATTTGCCGGCATATTTAAAAACCCAACAATCTCTATTTGTATGATTGGTTGGTTTGTCTGGGGTACCATGAATCTGGCACGGACGATCAAGTATGCGGTCCAAGATGGATGGGCCTAAATTGCTCTTTTGGAACGGCTTCGTCCTTCGACCGGACTTAGAGCCCCTGAATCCGGCATTGACTGCCGTGTCCTCGGTGTTATCACTGTTGTTTTGACGCTTGTATATGTTGCGTCGAGACTTGTCTTTGCTAGTTTTAGCTTCAATGGTGCCGGCGTCGCTTGCATTGTTTTTCCTACGGGCCAACCAACTGTACTCGCCCGCACAAAAGCGGGTCATGAGTGCCGTGAGGGCTGCCATGGATTTTGGCTTTTCTTAGACGAGGTGGTGAGCGAGCCATTCGTCGCGGATGCTGTGTTTGAAGGCTGCTAGGGCTTCGGCATCCGGACAATCGACGATTTGGTTCTTTTTAGTTAAGAACCTAGTCCAAAATTTCCTGGCGGACTGTCTGGGCTGTTGAACTATATGGCTTAAGTCATCAGCGTCCGAAGGTCAAACATATGTACCTTGGACGTTATCGAGGAAGGCCTCTTCGAAGTCCTCCCAGCTGCCAATAGAATTTGCAGGAAGAATGTTGATCCAGTGCCGAGCTTGCCCCTTGTATTTTAAAGGGAGGTATTTGATGGCGTGGAGGTCATCGCCGCGGGCCATAAGAATGTGGAGAATGAAGTCTTCGATCCACACCGCGGAGTCCGTGGTTCCATCATAAGATTCTATATTCACGGGTTTGAACCTTTCTGGGAATTCATGATCCAGGACCTCATGAGTGAAGCAATGAGGGTGTGCGGCACCTCTATATCGGGTCGTATCACGATGTAGCTCTGATGGAGTCCATCTGCAGTTTTCAGCACGCGCATGACTAAGTTTGTCACGTACGAACATGTGGCCGTCATCGCGTGTCGAGGCACGTCCTCGTGATCCGTAGATTGATCTAGTATGTCCTGCTTTATTGTTCAGGTTTTGCCGGAGGTCATATGTATGACCGTAGGCTAATTTACCTCTACCTGTGCGATGAGGCGGGGCTGGTTCGTTTTCGGCGCGAGTTGCCGTTTTGTCCCGACCACGTGGTGGTCGGTCAGCCGCATTGTACGATGGAGGTATGTATTCCGGCGCCTCCTCGTCAAACTGAGGTAGCAATTTGCGCTTTGGGTAGCTTTTGGTTGGGCGCTTGAGGCCGTATTCTTCGGCTTCTAGGACATCGGTGCATTTATCATTGAGCAGATCTTGGTCAGCTTGAAGCTGCTGCCAAGGACAGGTTCTTTAACAAGTTGAGCACACTGCCCAAAGGCGAGTGCTGGAAGATGTGTGTGGTGCTGAACTCGAAGATCGATAAATGATCAAGTTCGGCGTCCGCGGGCTCACATGGCTCGGAACTTATGGTTGGAGACGAGTCCGGAGTTCCGATGACAAAGATGTCGTGAGAGGTTAAGTCTATGTGCGGTTCCAACGCCGTAGAATATGTGGCCTCCGTGGTGGGGTTAATCCTCTCGTCCTCGGATGGCGCGGTCTGCTCTGGCTCTACGGCCAGAGAGGTTATAGGAGTGATCTCCTGGATGCGTTCTGATGACAGATTTAGGTCATGATCATCGGGGTGACTAGGGGTGGCAGCCACGGTCTCGAATCCGGCGAAGATGAAGTCGCCACGGATGTCCGCAATGTAGTTCAAGCTCCCAAATCTAACCTGATGGCCAGTGGTTTCGGGGATATACCCCGCGTTATTACCCGGCCGGAAGTATGACCCGACCGGGCTTGGCGTTTTCATTGGTAACCCACCGTAGTGGCGACTCACGAGCGTGGCGACTCACGGATGGCCCTAACGGCGGGTTAGATAGAAACTAGGCCCAAGGCCGAGAAGGCCGGCTCATGTTATGGTGGGCCGGTTTACGAGGAAAGGCATCAGGAGTTTTCCCTTAAGGGGGCAGACTAGGATTCCACTTGTAATAGACTAGTCCTAATCCTAATAGGACTCCACATGTAACCCGCCCCTTTAACTTATATAAGGAGGGGCAGGGCTCCCCAAAGAGGGAGAAAAAAGAAACAATCTCTAGGGCTAGACACAAAGGGGGAGCCGGCTTATGTGGCGACTCTCTCATGAGTATAATGAGACCTAGCCACAAACAGCATGTAGGGCTATTACCAGATGATGTTTCCCGGGGCCCAAAGCTGTCTAAATCCTTGTCTTGTGTGTTGATCTACCCCGCGTCTCTCGATTCCAACCAACCCCTTCAAGCTATCGCGTAGATGCGTTGGCCTCACGACTAAGTCCTCACACTAGGACATCTGTCGTGACAATTCCACGACAGTTGGCGCCCACCGTGGGGCCCACGCATGATGGTGTTGAGTTCTTGAAGGGATCTCTCCCAGGGATCGAGAAATTCATGATTTTTCGGATGAAGATGTCAACGAGCAGTTGGAACAGTGCGAACAAGGTTGAGACAGAGATTTTAGGGTTGCATGTTTTGCAGCCGCCGCACACACCTAGACAGCGTGTTGGATTGCGAGTTGGATTGAATTGCTCGAAGCATCAAATCAAACATGGCCAATTGCTAGTGCTTATAGTCAAATAATGCAAAGAGCTGCTGTTAGGTGACCAAGAATCAGCCTGCAGGCCAACAAATCGCACGTCACGTGAAATCAAAACCAGGGAAATAGGCAAGAAAAAGAAGAGAACGGCGTTTTCTCGGAAGGATTTTATGCGCCGTCGGAAGCAAACGCTCTGATCCGATCTGGCCTACCGAGCTCTTGCAAGATTGATGTGAAAAAGAAAAAAAACGAAAAAAAGAGGGGCACGACCCAAAGAAGGACTTGGATGTTGACCTGGATTTCTCCTCTACCGATGTGGTCCACACCTTGTGAGGGAGTCCTGGATTAGGGGGTGTCCAGATAGCCGGACTATACCTTCGGCCAGACTCCTAGACTATGAAGATACAAGATTGAAGACTTCGTCCCGTGTCCGGAAGGGACTTTCCTTGGCGTGGAAGGCAAGCTTGGCGATACGGATATGTAGATCTCCTACCATTGTAATCGACTCTGTGTAACCCTAGCCCTCTCCGGTGTCTATATAAACCGGAGGGTTTTAGTCCATAGGACGGACAACAATCATACCATAGGCTAGCTTCTAGGGTTTAGCCTCCTTGATCTCGTGGTAGATCTACTCTTGTACTACCCATATCATCAATATTAATGAAGAAGGACGTAGGGTTTTACCTCCATCAAGAGGGCCCGAACTTGGTTAAAACATCGTGTCCCCTGCCTCCTGTTACCATCCGCCTAGACGCATAGTTCGGGAACCCCTACCCGAGATCCGCCGGTTTTGACACCGACATTGGTGCTTTCATTGAGAGTTCCTCTATGTCGTCACTTTTGGGCCCGATGGCTTCTCCGATCATCAACGACGATGCGATCCAGGGTGAGACTTTTCTCCCCGGACAGATCTTCGTATTTGGCGGCTTTGCACTACGGGCCAATTTGCTTGGCCATCTGGAGCAGATCGAAAGCTACGACCCTGGCCATCAGGTCAGATTTGGAAGTTTAAACTATACAACGGACCTCCGCAGAGACTTGATCTTCGACGGATTCGAGCCGCAACCGAGCGCGCCGCACTGTCACGATGGGCATGATCTAGCTCTACCGCCGAACAGTGCCCTGGAGGCCGCACCCGCATCAGCTTCGACTCTTAATTCGGAGCCAACTGCACCAATCGAGGATGGGTGGTTGGACACCGCCTCGGGGGCTGCAATCTCCACGACAATCGAGCCGAACATCAGCCCTATTCTCTGCGAAGCCCGTGACTCCAAGGAGCCGGACTCCTCTCCAGACTCCGAGCCCTCCGCGCCCCTACCGATCGAACCCGATTGGGCGCCGATCATGGAGTTCACCGCCGCGGACATCTTTCAGCACTCGCCCTTCGGCGATATTCTGAATTCACTAAAGTTTCTCTCTTTATCAGGAGAGCCCTGGTCGGACTATGGTCAACAAGGTTGGGATGCGGATGATGAAGAAATTCAAAGCCCACCCACCACCCACTTCGTAGCCACTGTCGATAATTTAAACGACGTGCTCGACTTCGACTCCGAAGACATCGACGGTATGGATGACGATGTAGGAGATGAACATGAACCAACGCCTATAAAGCACTGGACAGCCACCTCATCTCATGATGTATACATGGTGGACACACCCAAAGGAAGCGGTGACGAGGAACACAGGGATGCAACGAGGGATCGTTCACTCGAAAAGCAATCAAAGCAGCGATGTAAGCGCCGCTCCAAGCCCTGCCTCGACAAAGACAGCAGCCATACAGACCCAGCCATAGAGCAGGACGAGCCGGCGGACGACGAACATGCCTTCGAGCAACCGTCCAAACAGGGCAACTTGGATAAACAAACCGAACACCCCGTCCCCGGCGAAAACAACAGTCCGGACGACCTTATGCCGGATAGGCTCATGGAGCAGAAGAACCTCCACGAAGGGCTCGTCACTACTACGCGTAGCCTAAAAAAGTAGAAGCGGAAGATCAAAACTGCGGAAGATGCACTCAGAATCAGATGGAGCAAAGTACGCAACACCGCAGACAAATATGGCGGCAGTCGCCGCACAAAAAGCTATCCAAAGCGAAAGCTACTAACTGAATTTGACGAGGAGGCCTTAGAGCCCCCACAGTCAAAAAATAGGAAAGCCACCCGGTCGGATAGACGACCACATGGCCAGCATGGAGCGGCAAGCGGCGACGCACCCAAGCCGGCACGCGATCCACCAAATAATCCGCATCAAAAAGATGGCCCAGCCAGATCTATCTACGGGCCAAGAAAGCAAGCTCTAGTAAGCAATGCAACACAACAAATATCCGAACATCACGGCACACCCAAATACAAGGGTGCCGCACACCCCCTATGTTTCACCAATGAGGTGCTGGACCATGAATTTCCAGCGGGATTCAAGCCCGTACGACGGAACAACAGACCCTGGGGTCTGGATCGAGGATTATATCCTCCACATACACATGGCCAGAGGAGATGACCTCTGTGCCATAAAATACTTACCCCTCAAGCTTAAAAGGCCAGCCCGGCATTGGCTCAAAAGCCTTCCCAAAAACACCATTGGAAGTTGTGAAGAGCTTGAGGATGCTTTCCGGGCAAATTTTCAAGGGACCTATGTCCGCCCTCCGGATGCAGACGATCTCAGTCACATAACTCAACAGCCCGGAGAGTCAGCCTGGAAATTCTGGAACAGATTTCTTACTAAAAAGAATCAGATAGTCGACTATCCGGACGCCGAAGCCCTAGAAGCTTTTAAGCATAACGCTCGAGACGAATGGCTCGCTAGACACCTCGGCCAAGAAAAGACAAGAACAATGGCCGCATTAACAAGCCTCATGATCCGCTTTTGCGCAGGAGAGGACAACTGGTTGGCAAGATGTAGCACCAGCGACCCAAGTACATCCGAAGTTAGAGATGGAAACGGAAAACCCCGATGCAACAAGGACCAGCGCCGGAATAAGAGAAACAGCCCGAAGAGCACGGCGGTCAATGCCGGATTCAAAATCTCGCGGCAGAATCAGAGAAAGCTGCCCCTCAAGGATAACAGGGACGAGCTATCCAACTTAAACAAAATCTTGGACACGATATGTCAAATACACAGTACTCCTGGGAAACCTGTGAACCATACCCACAGAGATTGTTGGGTTTTCAAGCAATCCGACAAACTCAACGCCGAACGCAAGGGGCTCGACACACCAAGTGAGGACGACGACGAACCCCACAAGCAGAGCACCAGGAAACAAAAGGATTTCCCACAAGAAGTCAAAACAGTAAACTTACTTCACGTGACGAATAGAATGGCGCCAACAGAGATACGCGCCATATAGCCTATCCCAAAGGAGTCTCGCCAATGGTAGTTAAAACCGATCACCTTCGACCATCAGGATTACTCTAGAAGTATCCGGAACGCAGGCTGGACTGCCTTGGTATTAGATCCAATAATCGGCGGACTCCACTTTACAAATGTCCTGATGGACGGCGGCAGTGGTCTAAACATGTTATTCCAGGACACAATCCGCAACATGGGGATAGACCCAACAAAAATTCGCCATAGCAAAACCTCCTTTCAAGGGGTAACGCCAGGCCCGGATGCCCGTTGCATGGGTTGTCTCCGGCTATAAGTTATGTTCGGCTCCCCCGATAACTTCCGTCGCGAACAGCAAACTTTCCACATTGCCCCATTCTCAAGTAGCTATCAAGCACTGCTGGGACGCGAAGCTTTCGCCCGCTTTAACGCAATACCGCATTATGCATGTCTCACGCTTAAGATGCCCGATCCACGAGGCATCATCTCATTAAAGGGAAAACATTGAGCGTTCCCCCCGCGCGGAAGGCAATGCGGCTGCCTTGACAGCCCCACAATAAAGCGGCTTCACCAGCCAAAGCACCTAAACAGGTCGTCAAGACCACGGACACGGCTAGACGAGTCCGGCATAAACATACAATTGATAAAGGCTTAATAGCCGTATACCCCTGTACTAGGGGCTCCGCGCATATAAAACAAGAGACAATAAAGCTCAATTTTACCCATTTCGATTTATACTTCGTTTATTTAGTATAACTCATGTTCGGCACGATCTTTCCTAAACTAAGTTCCTCTCTTTTACAGATGAACACCGTGCTATGCCCGTCCAGGATACGGCACAACGGAGACACAGGCGCAGACGTGCAGCAGGGACCCGTCCCAAGGATTCTTTTTAGATTAAGACCCTGCGTAAACCTTTCTTACTGTCTCTTGCTGATACACATCCCCTGGTTTCTTGGTATAACCAAGGAGGAGGCTGGCGTTTTGGCATGTGGCCACGTCAGAGTTTTGCGCGTACCTGGACACTAGGGGCTTATTACTAAGGGCGTTATCCCGCCTGCCCTCATAAAGACCGAATACCTTAGGGAGTGTTCGGCGTCGCGAGTTTGGCCTTATATGCATCAGCTCCGGATCATGTCTTTGGTCAAATGTTGGGTTTGCCCAGCTCCTGTGTTTTTCTACCTTACGTTCCGCTCTATCGGCTAAGGCGGCACCAGGAGAACTACTGCGATTGTGCCCCGGTTCGGCCAGGCGAGCACCTCAGTAGAGAAAGCTGAAAACTGACTGTCATGATATAGCGTGAGACTGGTCAACCACTCGATGACTTACCGGAATCTTTAGGATTCCTCCGCATTAACGAAGGGCCGCTTCCCGGCCAGGCACATACGCGCCCCGAGTTCGGGCGAGCACAGGCGCCACCAGGGGCTATATAAGTAGCCTCACTGTCAAACTCCTATGGCTAAGTGAAAGTGATAAAGCATCATAGTCCGATTGCCTAGTTCGCTGCGCTATCACCTCCTTTGTAGGACCAAGATGTTGGATCAAGTGTGAAAATGCGCCTTCTGCGAACACCCCCGCATTATGTGTGTGGGGACTGAAGCCGATGACTGCCATCTTTCAGATTATATATACATATATGTTAAACGGCCGCATTGGAGGTATTATAATACTTGCAGGCACAAGTATAAAAAGCTTCTACAATTTATCAAAATATTGTTTTACAATAATATATGCTATTCGAATATAGTATCCTTCGAGCACTGCGTCTCTATGAAACGAGCGCCTTGTAGAACTTCCTGAAAATAGTGCTCGGCAGGTACTCGGCTTCCATCCGGGTCTGGGGATGCAACAGCGGTGGCGTCCATTTCCGCCCAGTATATTTTCACACGGGCAAGAGCCATCCGCGCACCCTCTATGCACGCTGACCTCTTCATCGCATTGATATGCGGCGCCGCACCAAGGAACTGCTGCACCAAGTTGAAATAACTTTTCGGCTCTGGCCTCTCTGGCCACAGATGACTCATGACATACTTCATGGCGAGTCCGGACAACCTATTTAGCTCGGCCCATTCGGCCAAATGATCGGCTAATGACAGTGGACGCTCCGGATTGTGGAACTGCGACCAAAAGAGCTTTTCCACTTCGCAATCTTCTTGATCTCGGAAGTGTTCGGCCGCATCCGCGGCACTCGCTGCCAAATCCAGATAGGTGTCCGCTGTACTCCACATCCGGTCTAACGGAGCATGTTTAGGATCACAGAACTTCCTCCGCAGCATAAAGGGCTTTCCAGCCGTGATCTCCCGGGCTTGACGCAGCTCCTCCTTCATAGCTCTCATTGCAGAGCGAGCATCCTTGGCATCGAAAACGGCCTACTCCAGGTCCGTCTGTTCCGCCCGATCTTCTTTTTCAAGAAGTTTGCAATGGTCAGCGGCGTTCTTTAGCTTCACAACCATCTCGGTCATTTCCTTCTTGCTTCGGCAGTGAGCAGCCTGTTCGGCTTTCAGCTCTTCAATTGCCTTTCCGGCAGCTGCATCACTTTTCCTGGCTTGCTCCTTGGCTCGGGCAAGTTCCGCCCGAAGATTCTCCATGGCAGCAACACCATCTGCATCAAGCGCACACATTGTAAGATACTGGCATAAAGCTCCTCTTACCAGGTGCCGCCGGAGGAATTACATACCTTGGGCCTCGTCAAGCCGCTTGTTGACAAGCGCGATGTCGGCACCTGCCACGTCAAGTTGCTGCTTTAGCTCGGCAAATTCATCAGCCCGGCTTGACACCGGACACTTCGCCACCTATGTATGAAGGCGGCATATTAGACCTGGGATTATGATCCTCTGCGCGCTGTCACTTTTGACAACACACAGAGTCTCAGGGGCTACTATCTACACAGGGCACATCTTATTTATGGGCAACTGTCCAAAAAGGGTACATTATTTCATGTACCTCAAAACCTGTTAGCAAACTCCTGACGGCCTCGTGCAATCCGCTCTCCGTGGATGAAATCCTCTCAATCACCGTACCCATCAATGCACGATGCTCCTCTGAGATAGATGCTCGCCCTAGCAGATCCTTCAGCTCCTCCGACCGCGCACCAGACGGCGCCGGACTTGTCCGATGGCCCTTTTTGAAGGCCGGACGCGGAGGGCTTTGAGGGGCCATATGACTACCTTCCGGCCCTGCCGGATTCAGAGAAACCCTCCGCGACGATACCTCAGGGTCGCCCGCCTCGCAAGGCGGTACGGCAGGGGGAGGCGTTCCGCTCTCCATCATCTCCGGAAGAAGATCCCCCGAAGACGAGCTCTGCTGAGAAGGGCTAAGGTCCGAGCTACAAGGTAAATTTTCGATTACTTTTCTCAGATATAAAGTAAGGATTTCTCTCGTTTCTTAAAAATAAAACTCCTCTCTACTTACGACTCGGAGGTAGGCTGATCCCCTTGAGGGCATAATTCGGCCGAAGTACCCCCCAGCACAGGACCCTCTGGCGAAGATTTCTTCCTCCGCTTTGAGGCCATGGTCTCCGGGTCTTCAGAGGCGGTCCTCTTCTTCCCCCGAGGAGAGGAATTTTTGATTCCTCCCTTTTGGACAACCTCCTTCGAGGAGGCTGTAGCTTCCTTGTCCCCTCCCTCGCTTTCCTTTGAAGGCACAACCTCCAACATCCTGACTAGCACGGGACCCGGTGTGGTCTCGGGGAGGGGGGCCGGACACCTGATTAGCTTTGCTTTCGCTATCCACTCCTTTTTAAAGGACAGCTCTTTTAGGGGCAATTTTATGATAAATATACGAATAGCGAGTCCGGGCACAAGGCTACTTACTTGAGTATCCGGACGATTGCAGCTCAGACCTGCGTCCTCCGTAGAATCCGGGCACACTACTTGTGGTCCGAAGAACAATTTGTACATCTTCACGGGCGTCATGCCAAGAAAATGTTGGAGAACTCGTGGTCCCTCCGAGTTGAACTCCCACAGGCGGAGGGGGCGACGTTTGCAGGGCAGAACTCGGCGAATTAACATAACCTGCGTCACTACGACCAGACTGATGTCTCTTTCTAGGAGATCTCGGATGCGGCCCTGCAACAGGGGCATGTCCTTTGACGGCCCCCAGTCCAGCCCCTTATTGACCCATGACGCTAGTCGTGGCGGGGGACCTGAGCGGAAAGCAGGCAGTGCCACCCACTTGGTGCTCCTGGGAGCTGTGATATAAAACCAATCTCGTTGCCATAAGCTGGACTCCCCTGGAAAAGAGCCCTCGGGACATGGAGCACCAACATTCTTGCTTATAAAAGTACCTCCGCACTCTGCGTGCCATCCCTCGATCATCTTCGGCTCTACTTGAAGGTCTTGAGCCATAGTCCTAAGTGAGGAGTAATACGGAGGAAGGCTTCACACGCGACGATGAATGAGGAAATATGGAGGATGGACTCCGGAGCTAAGTCGTGAAATTCCAGCCCATAATAAAACATGAGCCCCCTCACGAAGGGATCCGTCGGGAATCCTAGCCTCCGAAGGAAGTGAGACATGAACACCACACTCTCACCAGGCTTGGGAGTAGGAATGACCTGCCCTTGAGCAGGCAGCCTATGCGAGATTTCGCCGGTCAAGAACCTGACCTCTCTCAACTTCAGCACATCCTCCTCCGTGATGGAGGAGGGCATCCATCGGCCTCGAAGGTCGAAACCGGACATTGTCGAAGGTCCAAAGCGCCTGAAATCTGGATCCTTGGATGTTGGAACTCGAGGCGAAGGGCGAACTCATTTGAGATTGAAAGAAAGGAGTAAGGCCTTGATCTCTTTATAAGAGGTTGAATACCAAGGGTCCTCACCGTGACCGTTTGGGACTCGCCTTTGATCGAGAAAACATACCAACGGGTACGGTTGGGTTACCCACGCCCGTATTGATGAGAATCCCGGAATAAGGGACATGATATCTGCTTTGACAAGACGTGCCAAGGAAACCGCCTTGCTAAACGCGCTGAGGTGGGACAGTAAAATGATTCGAATAGAGACTTGGCCGTGGTGTGATGTCACGCTACGGAATACGTCAGCAGATTAGATTTGTGTAAATATTATCCTCTCTATGGAAATATGTGGAAACTTATTTTGCAGAGCCGGACACTACCTTTGTGTTCAAAATCTTCTATGAAGTACTTGGAGGAGAAACCCGCCTTGCAATGCCGAAGACAATCTGCGCGCCGGACTCGTTGTCATTGAAGCCTGGTTCAGGGGCTACTGAGGGAGTCCTGGATTAGGGGGTGTCCAGATAGCCGGACTATACCTTCGGCCGGACTCCTGGACTATGAAGATACAAGATTGAAGACTCCGTCCCGTGTCTGGAAGGGACTTTCCTTGGCGTGGAAGGCAAGCTTGGCGATACGGATATGTAGATCTCCTACCATTGTAACCGACTCCGTGTAACCCTAGCCCTCTCCGGTGTCTATATAAACCGTAGGGTTTTAGTCCATAGGACGGACAACAATCATACCATAGGCTAGCTTCTATGGTTTAGCTTCCTTCATCTCGTGGTAGATCTACTCTTGTACTACCCATATCATCAATATTAATCAAGTAGAACATAGGGTTTTACCTCCATCAAGAAGGCCCGAACCTGGGTAAAACATCATGTCCCTTGCCTCCTGTTACCATCCGTCTAGACGCACAGTTCGGGACCCCCTACCCGAGATCCGCCGGTTTTGACACCGACACCTTGCCTAGCCAGTCCGCCTTTGGCTCGCGCGGCCTCGAGCCATAGCCTCACACAACACCTTCTACCGCCGGGGGGTCTCCAATCCAGCCCGCGTCCAGGGGGACTGTGCCGGCCTTCCAACGCGGACGTGCGTCGAGCCGCCATTACCTTGATCATCATCGAGCCGCCATCGCATGGACATCTCGCCGCCACAGCCGGACATGGCCGTCCTCCAGCACCAGCTATGTCTCCTTCGGTCGTGCCATCACTGAGCCGCTATGGCCTTGCTTTACCTCTGCAGGCTTCACCGCCGTGCGGCCGAGCTACCGTGCTAGCATGCCGCCCCTGCTGTAGCCCTCGCCTCCATGGTCGCTGCACCACCGAATTGCTGGGAGGCCTTTACCCCCACGGCTGCTGCGCTGCCCTGCCGGGTTGACACCACTATGTCTGCAAGATGGCTCTGAACCCCTATCGGGATGCCACTATCCGAGTTTTCCAAGCCACCGGCCTCCGACCTGCCTCTGAATCGCCTCTGAGCCACTGATGCTGCTCATTGCCACACATCAAAGTCCACGTGCAGGAGAGAGTACCTTTTCCCATCACGTCAAAAAAATATCATGATGAAGTAGATGCTAGATTGGTTTTTGTAATTTGATGTGCCTGGACAAGCGACTCCGGTTACCAGTCTGCTACGCTAATCATCCGAGAAAAACATTATTATTCAGTGGCGGTAGTAGCAATGTAGGCCGCATGCATCAGGTAGTACTGATGTGCATCAAGCCCATCAAAACGAAACCCAAGGCATCCAAAGGCAATCATTAGTTTGGAAAGGGGAAAAAGACAAAGAAGAACCACGTAGATGACGTGTATCTGTACGGACAATCTTTTGTGTCTGACTATGCTCAGCATCAGTATCCCGCATTCATCGATAACAAATATCAGGTGCTATTTTTTCTTTATTTTTTTCATCACATATATTAATTCATCCGAAGACAATTACTTTGTCCTACAATATTTTTATGCAGAAAAAATTATTCATGACAAAGGTATTGTTATACCGTGAACATGGAGCACGTGCCAGCATAATTTTGCACTGACGTTCTCCGTGCCATGCTGCTCGACGGATACACGTGCAAGTCGCCGCCCCCGTTGTTCGGTTTACATCTGTCCGCACCTTCGGCCGATTCTCTTGTCCATGCCGGCTTACAATGCTACGGCCGACTCTCCCGTCCGCACCGTCTTACAACGCCGCAGCCAACTCGCGCGTGATTAACTTCAGCTTCACCATAGTGATTATCAACTCCACGGCGGTTAATTTCCGGCCTAGCACATCAGGTGAAATCCATCCAGTATATTTTTATATTATATATTGCTTTCTTTAAAAGAGAAATTACTCTGGCTTGCAAGTTTTCCAGTGTAGGACAAATTGTCTACTGCAAAAAAAGGGACTATTATATCACTGAGCTATTGGATAATTCATGCCGGTTTATATCACGACAGAATACCCCGCGTTATGACCCGACCGGAAGTATGACCTGGTCGAGCTTGGCGTTTTCATTGGTAACCCGCCGTAGTGGCGACTCACGAGCATGGCAACTCACGGATGGCCCTAACAGCGGGTCAGATAGAAGACTAGGCCCAAGGCCCAGAAGGCCGGCTCGTATTATGGTGGGCCGATTTACGAGGAAAGGCATCAGGAGTTTTCCCTTAAGGGGGGCAGGCTAGGATTCCACTTGTAATAGACTAGTCCTAATCCTAATAGGACTCCACATGTAACCCACCCCTTTAACTTATATAAGGAGGGGCAGGGCTCCCCAAAGAGGGAGAATAAAGAAACAATCTCTAGGGCTAGACACAAAGGGGGAGACGGCTTATGTAGCGGCTCTCTCATGAGCATAATGAGACCTAGCCACAAACAGCATGTAGGGCTATTACCAGATGATGTTTCCTGGGGCCCGAAGCTGTCTAAATCCTTGTCTTGTGTGTTGATCAGTCCCGCGTCTCTCGATTCCGACCAACCCCTTCAAGCTACCGAGTAGATGCATTGGCCTCACGACTAAGTCCTCACACTAGGACATCTGCCGTGACAATTCCACGACAAGGAGCCTAGCTTTCGATCTGCTCCAGATGGCCAAGCGAATTGGCCTGCAATGCGAAGCCGCCAAACACAAAGATTTGTCCGGGGAGGAAAGTTTCTCCTTGGACAACGTCATTATTGATGATTGAAGGGGCCATCAAACCTTTTCGCGATAGCACAGTGGAACTCTCAAAGAAAGCACCTATGTCGGTGTCAAAACCGGCAGATCTCGGGTAGGGGGTCCCAAACTATGCAACTAAGGTCGATGGTAATAGGAGACAGGGGACACGATGTTTACCCAGGTTCGGGCCCTCTCTATGGAGGTAATACCCTACGTCCTGCTTGATTGATATTGATGAATATGAGTATTACAATAGTTGATCTACCTCGACATCGTAATGGCTAAACCCTAGAGGTCTAGCTTGTATGGCTATGATAATGAATCTCTCCTATCCGAACTAAGTCCTCCGGTTTATATAGACACCGGAAGGATCTAGGTTACACAAGGTCGGTTACAAAGAAGGGAATCTGCATATCTGGTCACCAAGCTTGCCTTACACGCCAAGGAGAGTCCCATTCGGACACGGGTACAGTCTTCGGTCTTCGTATCTTCATAGCCCATCAGTCCGGCCCATGGCTAACAGGCCGGACGCCCAAGGACCCCTTAGTCCAGGACTCCCTCAGCGGGTGCTAGCGCACGTAGTGTCCTCGTTTCCTCTTTGGTGCTAAAGGGGAAAGCGCAGACGAGGAGTCCCGAGGCATCAGGCAAAGGTTTCCATATTGGTGCAACAAGACCAAGATCAGTAGGACGGCAGGACAGAGGTCACCGTGGAGCCCAAGACGGCGTCACCACCAGAGCCTTTGGCAGGCGAAGACTACTTTTGGCAGGATAGCTTTACTACTTGTCTCCCTTCGAATTTGTCCATTGTGGGATCCCTTCCCGCTGAATATTTGGGAAGAGGAACAGGGCCTCTATAAATAGGACTAGCCACCACCATAGGAGGCACGCTGATTGGGACCTAGGTCGAATCCATAGCACCCCAACCACTCAAGTTCACCAAGCACAAGAACACCTCTCCTGGCGAGGCTGTTCTTCCCTTGTAACTGTTCATCCTCAGCCAAAGAGGCAATCCACCACACCACACTGGAGTAGGGTATTACACCACAACGGTTGCCCGAACCAGTATGAATCTTGTGTCTCATGTTCTTTGGGTTCGTCGAGCTAGGCCGTGAGATCATAGAGTGTGCGAGCTAGAGAGGGGGAGAGATCTTTGTGTGCACCCCAGTGTTCGAACCTCAAGGGTTTTGTCGGAACCCGAAATCCAACAATGCTTAACACTGGCACCAAATAACAATTATTCAGGTCTAAAACTAATCCCGAAGGTAGATGTAGAGGTAGCGTGCCAACGGCGATCACATCGACTTTGGAACCATTTCCCACGCGCATCGTCACCTCGTCCTTAGCCAATCTTCGCTTAATCCATAGCCCCTGTTTCGAGTTGAAAATATTAGCAACAGAACCAATATCAAATACCCAGGCGCTACTGCAAGCATTAGTAAGCTACACATCAATAACATGTATATCAAATATACCATTCACTTTGCCATCCTTCTTATCCGCCAAATACTTGGGGCAGCTCCGCTTCCAGTGACCGGTCCCTTTGCAGTAGAAGCACTCAGTCTCATGCTTAGGTCCAGACTTGGGCTTCTTCACTTCAGCAGCAACTTGCTTGTCCTTCTTCTTGAAGTTCCCCTTCTTACCTTTGCCCTTCTTGTTGAAACTGGTGGTCTTATTGACCATCAACACTTGATTCTCCTTCTTGATTTCTACCTCCGCAGCCTTTAGCATCGCGAAGAGCTCTGGAATTGTCTTATCCATCCCTTGCATATTATAGTTCATCACGAGGCTTTTGTAGCTTGGTGGCAGTGATTGAAGAACTCTGTCAATGACACTATCAACCTGAAGATTACTCTGAGAATGTGCTCAGTGAAAGAATTGTTCTCCTACATTTTGCAGTCGCAGAACTTATTGGAGACTTCATATCTCTCAATCCGGGCATTTTCTTGAAATATTAACTTCAACTCTTGGAACATCTCATATGCTCCATAATGTCCAAAATGTGATTGAAGTCCCGGTTCTAAGCAGTAAAGCATGGCACACTGAATTATCGAGTAGTCATCAGCTTTGCTCTGGCAGGTGTTCACAACATCTGGAGTTGTTCCTATAGCAGGTTTGGCACCTAGCAGTGCTTCCAGGACATAATTCTTCTGTGCAGCGACTTGGATAATCCTCAAGTTACGGACCCAGTCTATGTAGTTGCTACCATCATCTTTCAACTTAGCTTTTGCTAGGAACGCATTAAAATTCAACGGAACAATAGCACAGGCCATTTATCTACAACAACATAGACATGCAAAATACTATCAGGTACTAAGTTCATGATAAATTAAGTTCAATTAATCATATTGCGTAAGAACTCCCACTTAGATAGATATCCCTCTAATCATGTAAGTGATCATGTGATCCATATCAACTAAACCATGTCCGATCATCATGTGAGATGGATTAGTTTTCTATGGTGAACATCACTATGTTGATCATATCTACTATATGATTCACGCTCGACCTTTCGGTCTCAGTGTTCCGAGGCCATATCTGCATATGCTAGGCTCATCAAGTTTAACCCGAGTATTCCTCTTGTGCAAAACTGGCTTGCACTCATTGTATGTGAACGTAGAGCTTATCACACCAGATCATCACATGGTGTCTCGGCACGACGATCTGTTGCAACGGTCCATATTCAGGGAGAACACTTATACCTTGAAATTTAGTGAGAGATCATCTTATAATGCTACCGCCGTACTAAGCAAAATAAGATGCATAAAGGATAAACATCACATGCAATCAATACAAGTGATATGATATGGCCATCATCATCTTGTGCCTTTGATCTCCATCTCCAAAGCACCATCATGATCACTATCATCACCATCTTGACACCTTGATCTCCATCATAGCATTGTTCTCGTCTCACCAACTATTGCTTCTACGACTATCGCTACCGCTTAGTGATAAAGTAACACAATTACATGGCGATTGCAATTCATACAATAAAGTGACAACCATATGGCTCCTGCCAGTTGCTGATAAGTGTTACAAAACATGATCATCTCATACAACAAATTATATGTTATCACGTCTTGACCATATCACATCACAACATGCCCTGCAAAAACAAGTTAGACGTCCTGTACTTTGTTGTTGCATGTTTTACGTGGCTACTACGGGCTTAGCAAGAACCATTCTTACCTACGCATCAAAGACCACAACGCGGTATAGTTATTGCTTTTTGATCTTCAGAAAGAACCATGTTCACTGAATCTGATTCAACTAAAGCTGGAGAAACTGACACCCTCCAGCCACCTGTGTGCAAACCACGTCGGTAGAACCAGTCTCATGAACGCGGTCATGTAATGTCGGTCCGGGCCGCTTCATCCAACAATACCGCCGAATCAAGAAACATCTAGTGACGGCAAGCAATATGTATATACCCACGCCCACAACTCCTTTGTGTTCTACTCGTGCATATAACATCTACGCATAGACCTGGCTCGGATGCCATTGTTCGGGAATGCGGTATTTGAAAAAATTTCCTATGATCACGCAAGATCTATATAGGGATTAATAGCAACGAGAGGGGAGAGTGTGTCTACGTACCCTCATAGACCGAAAGCGAAAGCATTGAGTTACGCGGTTGATGTAGTCGAACGTCTTCGCGATCCAACCGATCAAGTACCGACCGCATGGCCCCTGCGCGATCTGCACACGTTCAGCTCTGTGACGTCTCTCGAACTCGGCTGAGAGAGAGTTTCGTCAGCACGACGGCGTGTTGATGGTGATGACGAAGTTACCGAAGCAGGGCTTTGCCTAAGCACTACGGCAATATGACCGAGGTGGAAATCTGTGGAGGGGGGCACCACACACGGCTAAGAAATCCGTATATAAAGGAGTGCAGGAGGGGGCCGGCCGGCCTCATAGGGTGCGCCCCAAGGGGGGAATCCTACTCCTACTAGGAGTAGGTTCCCCCTTTTCTAGTCCAACTAGGAGGGGGAAGGAAAGGGAAGAGGGGAAGAAGGAAAGGGGGCCGGCCCCCCTCCCCAATTCGGATTGGGCTTGGGGGGCGCCCCTCCTCTTGGCCCCCTCCTATCTCTTCCACTAAAGCCCATGAAGGCACATTAACCCCCCGGGGGATTCCGGTAAC
This sequence comes from Triticum urartu, assembly GCF_003073215.2. Taxonomy (NCBI): domain Eukaryota; kingdom Viridiplantae; phylum Streptophyta; class Magnoliopsida; order Poales; family Poaceae; genus Triticum; species Triticum urartu. Next base: position 255,490,965 of record NC_053025.1, read on the forward strand.
CCCCCGGTACTCCGGAAGATGCCCGAACTTATCCAAAACCTTTCCGGTATTAAAACATAACCTTCCAATATATCAATCTGCATGTCTTGACCATTTCGAGACTCCTCGTGATGTCCGTGATCACATTCGGGACTCCGAGAAACCTTCAGTACATCAAACAACATAACTCACAATACATATCATCATCGAACGTTAAGCGTGCGGACCGTACGGGTTCGAGAACTATGTAGACATGAACGAGACTCATCTCCGGTCAATAACTAATAGCGGAACCTGGATGCTCATATTGGTTCCTACATATTCTACGAAGATCTTTATTGGTCAAACTGCATAACAACATAAGTTGTTTCCTTTTTCATCAGTATGTTACTTGCCTGAGATTCGATCATCGGTATCATCATACCTAGTTCAATCTCATTACCGGCAAGTCTCTTTAATCATTCCGTAATGCAATATACCGTAACTGACTCATTAGTCACATTGCTTGCAAGGCTTATAGTGATGTGCATTATCGAGAGGGCCCAGAGGTACCTATCCAATAATCGGAGTGACAAATCCTAATCTCGATCTATGCCAACTCAACAAACACCATCGGAGACACCTGTAGAGAATCTTTATAATCACCCAGTTATGTTGTGACGTTTGATAGCACACTAAGTGTTCCTCCGGAATTCAGGAGTTGCATAATCTCATAGTCATAGGAACATGTATAAGTTATGGAGAAAGCAATAGTAATAAACTAAACGATCATAGTGCTAAGCTGACGGATGAGTCATGTCAATCACGTCATTTTGTAATGATGTGATCCCGTTTATCAAATGACAACTCATGTCTATGGTTAGGAAACTTAACCATCTTTGATTAACGAGCTAGTCAAGTAGAGGCATACTAGTGACACTCTGTTTGTCTATGTATTCACATATGTACTTAGTTTCCGGTAAATACAATTCTAACATGAATAATAAACATTTATCATGATATAAGGAAATATAAATAACAACTTTTTTATTGCCTCTAGGGCATATTTCCTTTAGATGGCCCTAAGCGTAGCCCTACACCGGGCTAAGCTAGTAGCCTGGCTAGGCATTCAAAGCTTGGTCAGTGAAGTGTGCCACAAGTCCAGCTTCGCTAGCTGACGTGTGTCCTGCCAGCTCGTGGAGGCAGCCCCTGTGTGCATCATGGATGACGCTAGGGCCCTCCTCGAGGATCTTCTGTGACAACTACTTCATTGTCACCTATAAATTTTTACATTTTTGGGTTCATCTTTTTATCATGACATCATGACTTTCTTTTTATTACATAATGTATTCATGGTCAAGCGGGCGCATATGTTCAATATATTGAACATACCCTATATTTTAATACTCCATCATAAGTCACCCATCGAGATATGCTTGTTATGAACCGAAGTGGGGGATGTGTCCAAATAACATCATGACCGACACCGGTCCTGCATCAAGAATTAGTTGTCCTACCGCAGGACCTATCCATCGCGCGATGTTGCCTCAATAATTAAGATAATGAAATTGAACAAGAGCTTTGAGCATGACTACACCTCACGAATCCCCAAGGATTGGATCTATGTTACCCTACTGAACCTTATTGTCACTCGTGTTCGGTATAACACTTCATGTTCTCCTTGCTCCTAGCCTCACTGGTGCTCATTTCCAAGATCCTAGGTACCTACAGGGATGAAGATTGCGGACAAGACAAGAGACATCTATGAAAAAAATTATTTCACACATACAGGATGATAATTCAAAGCCCTTCCATTGATTCCCACAACAAATACATAGAGTTGCAAGGCTTATGCCTCAAACCATACCTTACCGAAATACTCACACACGGATATTAGGTCGCGAGAAGTAAATGTTGAAAAACACATCTTGAAGATTGATTGACTGCAAATATGACTTATGATGGATGACTCGTGCGATGCACGATTATAAGTATGAACTAGATGAGGAAACATTATGGTGGTGTTAGTGGCAATGGAGATGGAAATGGCACCCGCTAGGGTTTGTCGATGATGATGAAGATGGTTCTGTTCTAGCTTCATTCGACTCCCTCCATTTGACATTTCGATGGGGTCCCCTTTATAAAAGTTGTCCAGGTAGATGACCTATCTTGGTTTCCATGCCATACGGGTGCTTGCGCCCATATGGATCGCCGTCTTTTGCCCTGTCTTCATAGGTGCGCCTCTTGGTGATTTCTTCTTTCTTCATTTCCATTCCCTTGTATATTCACATGTGATTTCTTCCCTTTTTAGCTTATTTCCCATGGAAACACATCAAAGATAGGATTTGTGGAACCTTTGCATTCATTAGTCACTAGTAGTGATATTAGAGCGAATATCTCTTTTTAAATGAAATATCTCGGTTTAAACAAGGGTGAATGAGTGTAAAAATATCACTCATCAATGTCCAACGTGCATAACCATCAGCAAACCTCCTCTTGACCAAATGATATTTCAATTATTCTTTCGTTTCGGTCATTCTCATGTTTTCACATCTATGACATGGACAACACGACATTCATTTGCCATTGACCTCCATGTGTTGGATGGTGAACTGAAAAAACCATTCAACCTTCTCGGCTAAATCATCCATCACCTACTATCACACATTAATCTTCATTCATTTTACACCAAAAATAAAAATTAGCACTTCCATAGGTTGAACGATATTTACATGGAGAAAACAAACGGCAGTGATGACCGACCTTGGACACACATGCAATTTTTTTGTGAGATAATGCATTGATAAATAAAAAGCTTCCATCAATAGGTTTCGGAGAGGCCTTATGAACCAAGACTACACCAAACTAACGGGACACAACAACCTAGACAAGCAACTCACCTCCTTAGGAGGTAGTCAAAATGGTCCGAATACACATGGATGTTCTAGAAGCAAACACGGGCACACACAAAGGCTGACCAGCAAAATACATAGTCAGAGATAACATTAGTCATTCTAACATTTTGACAGTTAATCCATCATGTACTAACTTCAAAACATGCTCTTATAGTGATATACTGTATAACATTGTTTGGTCAGTTTGAGCAACTAGTCAGGGATTATCGGTCGGTCACTGATGACACACTGTGGCTAACCCTTGGCTCGTCACTGACCGGCCAAAATTTATTTGTGATAACTACTAAGCCAAACCTTCAAAGCCTTATCACTAACGCGCCTATCGTTGCTTGTGAGTGAAGAGCTTCATCTCTGGTTGGTGGCTACGTGTTAGGCGGTGATGAGGGGTTAGTGCAATTCATGCGCTATAGTAGTGCACAAACCCTGTCCACACACGTCCCCCACAACAGCACCTGTCGTGGCATACTACCACACATCCACCCATGGCAAGAAGAAAATGTCGAGAAGAGCAGGGTGTGGTCACTGTTGCACGGCTATCATTCTGACCAGTCGCCGCCATGCCAGGACAATAGATATGGGTAGCGCTCTAGATCCAGTTTGCACTATCTCCCATGGTCGCGGGACATTCGTTGTCGATGATTTCACCCACCATGAAGGTGAAGCCGATCCCGTTGAACGACGAGGAGCGACTAACTCGTTAGAGCAGCCCAATAGGACAACAAGTTTACACAACATATGGAGGGTGTTGTGCTGATTGTTGATCGACCAGGATCCAGTGTTGTCGTCTTCTTCGTGCAACTATGATGTCTAGATTGGACGTCGCATCAAGGAGGAGCCACAGCCCCCTCCGCACAACCATGGCGTCTGAAAGTGCTAAATATCGACTAGAGGGGGTGAATAGGTGATTTTTATGAAAATCTTAAAGACAGGCAATATCTTTGAAGACAGATGACCAAATAACACCTATACAGTATGCAGGGGAAGATAAACTGCACTAGCCATGCCATAGTCAAGGAAGTAGTACAGAGTAAACACAAAGAAAGATAGCAGCTAGGTAGAGTGGATCGGAATAGGAAGATAGTATGAAAGCCAAATATGCAAATAGAAAGAATGTCCTCACACAATGAAGTCAAACAGAGCAAGCAAGCAATGACTTCACGAAGCTAAACAGTAAGTAAAGGGTGAAGTGATAGAACCAATTTCTTGACGAAACAAGGATTTGGTAGACCAGTTCCAGTTGCTGTGACAATTGTACATCGGTTAGGGAGGCTGAGATTGAACTCAGAACACCGCGTCTTCACCTTATTCCCCTTGAGCTAAGGTCACTTAGTCCTTCCCCAATCACTCTGGTAATTCTTCAGGATAGACTTCCAAAACTTCACAGACTTTGTTCACCGGTGATCCACACTGACTATTGGATCCTCAAAACATGACGCCTAACCGACTAGAAGATCATAGTCTTCAAGTGTAATAAGTCTTCAAATCATGCGGACAGAAAGACTTCAGTGATGCCAAACACTCTTTAGGCTCTGGGTGTTTTGGGCTTTGTCCTCGCAAGGATTCTCTCTCAAAGGCTTTGGAGGTCGGTTGCTCTCAAACGACAAAAGTCATGCACTAACTCTGAGCCGCCACCAATTTATGGTGTAGGGGTGGGCTATTTATAGCCAGGAGGAAACCCGACATGATATGTCCAAAATGACCTTGGGTGACTAAGGAACCGACACGTGTCCAACAGTCAGATTTCAAACACATGATAGCTTTGCTTGGTCTACAAGTAAAGCTGACTCATCCAACTATGGATAAGGTTTTCTCTCATTATCTTCACTCGAAGACATGGGATTTGGGTTGAGCATCACGTCAATTTTCTAACTTTGTTCACTAGGACCCCACTTGACAGTTCGGTGGTTCCTATGAATCAAGAAAGAAGAAAATGAAACTACGAAACAAACTGTGTCTTCACACTCCATTGTCTTCAAGTGAATGTCTTCACACGTCATTATCTTCGACATGAATGTCTTCACGAGCCACCATTGTCTTCAATGTCTTCATACATTTTAGGGGTCATCTCCGACGGATAAACCGAATCAATAGGGACTTCTACCTGTGTTCTCCTGTGAACCTCACGAACACATTAGTCCCTCAACCACGTTTGTCTTCAATACTCTAGAACCAACTAGGTGTGGCACTAGATGCACTTACAATCTCCCCCTTTTTGATGATTGACGACAAAATGGTTGAAGTTTTCAACGAGGATGAAAATATGTGAAAGTTAAAGTATGTGGTCACTGGCTTCATGAAGTTGAAAGGGCTCCCCCTGAAGATGTGCATATAAGTAATTTGACTTTCAAGGCAAATGCACATTGCAGGTTTTTCTTTGTGGAGTTCTGCTTCTGTTATGAAGTCAAATCATCGTGCAAGCATGCACAAAGAAAAATGGGCGTCTGTAGAATGATTTCATGTGCATAAGATAGGATTTCAACCAAGTAGTTAAAAACAGCAGAAAATGTAGCATACGTCCCATCTGGACTTAAGTGTTACAACTCAAAACCAACAATTCACGAACGAGAGTTGCAAGACTGTAACGCCCCAGATATACTTTCCATATTTGTATCCAACTCTTGCCGTTTCCGGCATTTACTTATATTTATTTCTCGGGTTCGGGTCTTTGCCTTCGTGTGTTGTTCTCGTTTTTCGTGCATCGCATATCATGTCATCACGTGCATTGCATTTGCATACATGTTCATCTCATGCATTCGAGCATTTTCCCCGTTGTCCGTTCTGCATTCCGGCGCTTCGTTCTCCTCCGGTGGCCATTTCTAGCTTTCTTTCGTGTGTGGGGATTAAACATTTCTGGATTGGACCGAGACTTGTCATGCGGCCTTGGTTTACTACCGGTAGACCGCCTGTCAAGTTTCGGGTCATTTGGACTTCGTTTGATACTCCAACGGTTAACCGAGGGACCAAAAAGTCCTCGTGTGTGTTTCAGCCCAACACCCCTCAAATTTGGCCCAAAACCCACCAAACTCTGCTCCATGTCCTAGAGCGTTTGATCACGATCGCGTGGGCGAAAACCGCACCTCATTTGGACTCCCCTAACTCCACTTATGCCTATTTATACACCCCTCCATTCGGATCTCACATTTCTCCCCGTCCTCCTCCTAAAAAAAAAGAGATCGACCCCCGCCACCGACGGACGTGTCCGGATCGGACCGGACACCGTCCGCCGCCGACCCCCGCCAGTCGCTGCGCGCCACGTGTCCCTCGCCGCCGCCGCCGCCGTCCCGGCCCGGGAGGCCCAGGAGGGGCCCCCGCGAGCCCGCGCCCCCGCACCTCTTCCTCCTCTCGGGCGCCGCCGCCTCCCCGACCTCCGGCGACCGGCGCCGTGGCCGCCACCGCACCGGCCGCCGCCGCGCCGGGCCCCGCCGCCCGTCCGCTCCACGCCGCGCGCCCGCGCCTCCGTGGTCGCGCCCTCGCCCGCGGCCAGCCCCGCCGGCCACTTCGCCGCCCCAGCGCCGCTCCGCCGCCGCCCCTCGACGCCGGCCACTGCCTCCCCCCACGCCGGCGGCCTCGGATCCGGCGCCGACGAACCTCGTCGCGCGCGCCCAGCTACAGTGCCCGATCCGGCTACAGTAAACCCTAGATCTAGGGTTGACTTTCCCTCTCCCCCTTATTTTTTTTGCTACCTTTGACTGCTCATATCTCCGCAACCGTAGCTCCGATATGGGCATATAATATATCAAAATCTTCGTCTCGACATGTACATCATTTCATTACATTGCATCATTTGCATTTGAGTTCATCTTGATGCCCAAAATACTATTAGAAGGAGGCTTCGTGAGTTAAATTGCAGATCCGTTAGTTCATCATGCACTTTTGTCATTTTTGCCATGTTTAATTCGTGCATGATATGCCTGTGCCCCTTTGGGATGAATTGTTAAGCATTTTTTCTTCTTTCCAGAGGTGTCACCCATGCATTTTTAGGATGTGTGTGTTGTCTTGTGCAAGCTTGCGAAGAGAGGTACCTGAGATTGCTGATTCCAGGGACTTAGTGATTTTCACTAAGTCTGGGATATTTTTGATCATGATGCTATATGTCCAGCTTGTTTCCTAGTGATCCGTGCATCTTTTGAGGATGATCATTAAGGGAGTTTTGATATTTATGTTATGCTCTATCCATCCATGTCTTTGTTTGCATATGTGGAGTGCTCTAGGTTGACTCAATCGAGCTCAACTTTTGCTTTGTTGTTAATTTGGGCAGATCGTCAACTTGTTTGCGATTTTGCCGATGCTACCGTTAGTGTTCCATGCATGCTATGCCTTTTTTCTTGCCATGTGTAGCTAGCATATTGTGCCTTCTTGCTGGTTATATGCTTGCCTTGCCATGACTTGCACCGTAGTGAGTGCATCGAGCTCGTTTACATGCCTTCGCAAGTTAAATTTCTGCATGTCTCAGTTTTCACTAAGTCTGAAAACTGATTGTGTTCGAGCTATGTTCGTGAGCTCGATAGAGTATTTTGTGAACCCTTTTGGCCCCAGGTCACTTTGGGTGTTTTGTTAAGCTTGTTGAGTAGCTCCATGCCATATTCTTACTTGTCATGTTCAGGTCATTTATCATGGTGTTTTGCTGCTCCGAAGAGGGCTTCGTGATCTGAAATTTCAGGCTAGTGTTAATTTCACTAAGTCTGGAATCTGTTTTGCATATTCATTTTTGCCATGCTTGTTTGAACCTCTTAATGGATTAATTTGCCTATGTCTCAGTGCTAGTGTTTTGTTAAGAATCTTGTGTACATCACTGCCATGTATTTTGTTTTCATGTTTGGTGGCTGTAGCATGTTCATTTCGTTGCATTTAGATGCCTACTTGCTGTAAATCGCAGACCGGTGTCATATCTTAAAACGCTTGCCATTTCCAAACCGTAACTCCGATTCCAATGATCTTTATATCGTTTTCAAGTGATTTCATCCCCTCTATCCAGTGGCACCCTTGGAATTCCACGTTGAGGCAAGGTTCATGCATTTCCTGTCATATCTTGCATTTTGCATCCCGCATCGCATCCCGCATAGCATATCATCATTTCATCATATTGCTTGGTCTTGCACGTGGTTGATTGTATCCTTGTTGCTTGTTTGTCTTGTTGGGTAGAGCCGGGAGACGAGTTCGCTAACGAGGAGCCCGTTGAGTTTGCTTGTGAGGATCCAGTCGACTCTGACAACTGTGCAGGCAAGATGATCATACCCTCGAAATCACTACTATCTTTGCTATGCTAGTTTGCTCGCTCTTGCTATGCCAATGCTATGATGCCTACCTTTTGCTTGTCAGCCTCCCAATTGCCATGTTGAACCTCTAACCCACCATGTCCTAGCAAACCGTTGATTGGCTATGTTACCGCTTTGCTCAGCCCTTCTTATAGCGTTGCTAGTTGCAGGTGAAGTTTGAAGGCCGTTCCTTGTTGGAACATTTATTTACTTGTTGGGATATCATTATATTGCCATGTTATCTTAATGCATCTATATACTTGGTAAAGGGTGGAAGGCTCGGCCTCTCGCCTAGTGTTTTGTTCCACTCTTGCCGCCCTAGTTTCCGTCATATCGGTGTTATGTTCCCGGTTTTTGCGTTCCTTACGCGGTTGGGTTATAATGGGAACCCCTTGATATTTCGCCTCGATTAAAGCTTTTCCAGCAATGCCCAACATTGGTTTTACCATTTTCCACCTAGCCCTTTTTTCCCTTGGGTTCTGCAGACTCAAGGGTCATCTTATTTTAACCCCCCCGGGCCAGTGCTCCTCTGAGTGTTGGTCCAAACTAGAGCACCGTGCGGGGCCGTCCCTCGGCAACTTGGGTTACGTTGGCTCCCGTACGCTTAGCTTATCCGTTGCGCCCTGAGAACGAGATATGTGCAGCTCCTATCGGGATTTGTCGGCACAGCGGGTGGTGTTGCTGGTCTTGTTTTAACCTGTCGAAGTGTCTTGAGTTACCGAGATACCGAGTCTGATCGGAACGTCTTGGGAGGAGGTCTATTCCTTCGTTGACCGTGAGAGCTTGTCATGGGCTAAGTTGGGACCCCCCTGCAGGGATTGAACTTTCGAAAGCCGTGCCCGCGGTTATGGGCAGATGGGAATTTGTTAATGTCCGGTTGTAGATAACGTAAACCTTAATTAATTAAAATGAACCAACTGAGTGTGTGACCGTGATGGCCTCTTTTCGGCGGAGTCCGGGAAGTGGACACGGTGTTGGAGTAATGCTTGCGCAGGTTGTTCCTTCTAGTTTCTCGCTCGCGCTTTGCCTCCTCTTCTCGCTCTCCTTTGCGAATAAGTTAGCCACCATATATGCTAGTCGCTTGCTGCAGCTCCACATATACTTGCCTTATCCTGTCCTATAAGCTTAAATAGTCTTGATCGCGTGGGTGCAAGATTGCTGAGTCCTTGTGGCTCACAAATACTATAATTCCAGATGCAGGTCCAGGTGATTCCGCTCCAGGTGACGAGTACGAGCTCAAGTGGGAGTTCGACGAGGACTCTCAGCGTTATTATGTTTCCTTTCCTGATGATCAGTAGTGGTGCCTAGTTGGGGTTCGATTCAGGGCCTTGTCGCATGTTGGGTTCTTTTCCATTTTGGCGCCGTAGTCGGGCCATGAGTGTTTGTTTGATGGATGTTATTTATGTACTCTGATGTGACGTGGCGAGTGTAAGCCAACTATGTTATCTCCCCCTTTTATTATGTATTACATGGGATGTTGTAATGATTGCCTGACTTGCGACATTGCTTTCAATGCGGTTATGTCTCTAAGTCGTGCCTCGACACGTGGGAACTATAGCCGCATCGAGGGCGTGATAAGTTGGTATCAGAGCCTTCCCCGACCTTAGGAGCCCCCATTGCTTGATCGTTTTTAGAAGCCGAGTTGTGTCTAGAAAAATGTTTTGAGTCCTTAGGAATTATATATCGGAGAGCTTAGGAATTCTTTTTACTTCCCAGTCTCCTCATCGCTCTGGTAAGGCATCCTGACGTAGAGTTTTAACTCTTCTCTTCTCAAATTTCACTAAATTTTTTTTTAGGATCACGCGAGTATCTTGGTTTTGTTCCGATGGTTTTGTGACGAGAACATTGTTCTTGGTGCCTCCTGTCTTTAGGGGTTGTGGCAGTGTCCCGGGGAGTTGAGCTCTGAGGTGTTGTCGTCACAATTTTATCGTTGCAATTCTAGTATACTTGAGATTTGTGCGCGACATCGAAAATCTCTTTTATGTAGTTCGTTGGTGAGATAACCTCGACGCCACCCAGTACTGGGGCGGGAGTTCGGGAGTATCGCCATAACTTGTATAACGGATGCTTTTCGAAGGTTGAGATAGATGGTTTCCGAAGGTTTCTTGGTTATGTGTTGAAGGATGGATACAGCTGGATGTAGGATTGCTAGCTTGAGTGAGATATTATGCTCCCCTGTATCCCCAACACCTGATTGCATAACCGGGAAAATTTCGGGAATTTCATAGGTGGGAATTCAAGTAGCCTTAGGATATCTTTCCGACAGATGTATGATATGAAATTGGGGTTCGACGTCTAGTGGTTCGCCTATTCACGGTCGATTTTACAGTGGTCTCGTTGTGTCTTAAAGAGTCCTTGGCTATGCTGACTCGGGGACGCTTCGTATGTCATGTGCACTGCCTTGTACATGATGGTGCTGTACGATCGAGCCCGTGTAGGTCCCACCATGAAAACTTCGGACGAAATTTCTATCATGTATTTGTTCCGGCTTATTCCGCAAGCCAACCCTTGGTTTTATTTCGAGTTGTGGAATTCGTTTTGCTTCGACGTCATATGTTGATTCCATCCCTCGTTGTTGTACTCCTTCTACCTGATTCTTCGTGGCTTCGCAATTTAGGAATATGTGACCACTTCAAGAGAAATGCATTCGTTCATTTTGTTTGGATGTGAAGACTGTATGTTGCAATTTTCATTCCGTTGGATTCAGCTTCAATATTTACCTGTCTATGTGCTAACGGTGGTCAACCTCTTCAGGATGGCTCCCGCTAAGAGCACCAGTCAGAACCAGAATCAAGATCCGCCACCGCCTCCACCTCCTCCAGAGGCATGGCAAGCTGTGATGGCCGCAACCAATGCAAACACTCAGCTGATCATGCAAATTATCCAAGAGCGCAATCAAGGCAGTCAAGGGAATCAAGGCAGCAATCAGAGTCATTTTGCTACACTCAACCAGTTCCTTGCTAATGGGCCAAAGACTTTCAGCAATTGTGTTGAGGCAACCGATGCTGACGATTGGCTTGTGGATCTGTGTAAGCATTTCGAGTGCAGTAACGTCAGGCCTGAGGACTTTGTCAAGTTCGCTTCCTTCCAACTCAAAGATCAAGCTGCAGAATGGTTCCAGCAGTACAAGGATTCCAGAGGTGGACGTGTTATCACTTGGGATGATTTCCGTCAAGATTTCCGCGCTCATCACATTCCTCAAAGTGTGGTTGAGAGCAAGCGTGAGGAATTCCGCAATCTGAAGCAAGGCTCTTTGTCTATCTATGACTACAACAAATTGTTCCAGAAACTTGCCCGCTTTGCCAAGCAAGACGTGCCTGATGAGAAGAGCATGATATATCAGTTCAGGGGTGGTCTCAGAGAAGATATTCAGCTCGCTCTTATTCTCTTCGAGCCTTTGAGATACGATGAGTTCTACAACATGGCACTGAAGCAAGAGGCTGCTCATTTGAGGTGTGATGCTTCCAGGAAGCGAGTCAGAGATGTTACTCCTTCTTCCTCTACTCAAGTGGCCAAGCAGCAGAAGTTTTGGCTTCCTCCTCCTCCGTTCCGTCAGCCGTATCAGCAGAAGAGCAAAGGTGGCAGTGGTTCTTCCCACCCACCCAACCCAGGCTTTCAGAACAAGACTTCGTCTCAAGCTCCAAGATCGAGTGCTCCGTATCACCATCCGCTTTCAGAGGTCACGTGCAACAAGTGCCAACAGAAGGGTCACTATGCCAACAAGTGTTTCAACCAGAGGCGTCTTCCTCCTCCTCCTGTGAGATCGGCAAGTACAGCTGTGGTCAAGCATAACCCCAAGCATGCCAAGGTCAATTTGATGAATGCAGCTCAGGCAGAGGACTCGTCAGATGTGATCATGGGTAACTTTCCAGTTAACTCTTTTCCAGCAAAAGTTCTTTTTGACTCTGGTGCATCGCATTGTTTCATGTCAAGATCATTTGTTTCCAAGCATGACTTCGTTTCACAAATGTTGGGTAAACCTATGGGAGTGGTATCTCCGGCTAAGTCTATGAGGGCTACTTCAATAGTTCCGGATGTTTCTATCATGTTGGGTGATTTCAAGTTTCTGGCTTCTCCAATGATTCTTGGTAACTCGGATATTGATCTTATTCTCGGGATGGATTGGCTTTCTAAGCACAAGGCTCAGCTTGATTGTGCTGCCAGGCAGATTCAATTGACTCATTCGTCTGAGGATGTAATTATCTTTGCCGCTCGGGATAATACCATCCGTCTGTTTTCTCTCAATGAGAAGGGTGAATTGGATGCCATCTCTCAAATTCCAGTCGTGTGCGAATATCCAGACGTCTTTCCAGAAGAGCTCCCAGGAATGCCTCCGCACCGGCCAGTTGAATTTGTTATTGAACTTGAGCCCGGTACGGAACCTGTGTGCAAACGTCCCTACAAGCTCGGCCCCGAAGAGTTGAAGGAGTTGAAGAAACAACTCGATGAGCAAGAAAGATTGGGTCTTATCCGGCCTAGTACTTCTCCGTGGGGTTGTGGTGTTCTTTTTGTGAAGAAGAAGGATGGAACGGACCGACTTTGTGTTGATTACCGTCCAGTGAACAAGAAGACCATCAAGAACAAATACCCACTTCCCAACATCAATGAGCTGTTCGAACAACTCAAAGGTGCTCAAGTATTCTCCAAGCTTGATCTCCGTATGGGTTATCACCAGATTCGCATTCGTGAAGAAGATATTCCCAAGACAGCATTCAGAACAAGCTTTGGTTCATATGAATACACTGTCATGTCTTTTGGCCTCGCCAACGCTCCTCCGACATTCTCTCGCATGATGAATTTCATCTTCAACGCCTACACCAATGACTTCGTTTTGGTCTATCTCGATGACATTCTGGTTTTCTCGAAGAACAAGGAAGATCATGCCAAGCACTTGCGTTTGGTTCTTGACAAGCTCAGCGAACATCAGTTCTATGCCAAGTTCTCCAAGTGTGAATTTTGGCTCGATGAGGTTCTTTATCTTGGCCATATCATCTCTGCCAAGGGCATTTCCGTGAATCCCGAGAAGGTTTCCGCAATTGTGAATTGGGAACCTCCTCAGAACGTGAAGCAACTCCGCAGTTTTCTCGGTATCGCAAGCTATTGCCGAAGATTCGTTGAAAACTTTTCCAAGATCGCGAAGCCTCTCTCAAATCTTCTTCAGAAGCACGTCAAGTACGTTTGGTCTCCGGAGTGTGATATTGCTTTCAACACTTTGAAAGAGAAGTTGATCACTGCTCCAGTTCTGACTCCGCCTGATGAATCCAAGCCGTACGAGGTCTTTTGTGATGCCTCTCTCCAAGGTCTTGGCGCAGTATTGATGCAAGAGAAGAAAGTGGTTGCTTATACATCTCGCCAGTTGAAGCCTAATGAGAAGAACTACCCCACTCATGATCTCGAGTTGGCGGCAGTTGTGCATGCTCTTTTGACTTGGAGACATCTTCTATTGGGAAGAAAAGTGGACATTTCCACCGATCACAAGAGTCTCAAGTACATCTTCACTCAGCCTAATCTCAACCTAAGGCAGACTCGATGGGTCGAAATGATTCAAGAGTACAATCCGAGTATTGAGTATACTCCAGGCAAGGCTAATGTGATTGCTGACGCTTTGAGCAGAAAAGCATATTGCAACAGTCTGATTCTCAAGCCCTATCAACCCGAGCTTTGTGAAGCTTTCCGCAAGCTGAATCTTCAAGTTGTTCCTCAAGGTTTCCTCGCCAACCTTCAAGTCTCTCCTACCTTAGAAGACCAGATTCGCCAAGCGCAGCTTCTTGATGCTATGGTGAAAAAGGTGAAGATTGGTATTGCAAAGAGTCAGTCCAAGTACAAGTGTTACCGACTTGATGACAAGGACACTCTCTTCTTCGAGGATCGAATTGTTGTGCCCAAAGGTGAACTTCGTAAGGTGATCATGAACGAGGCTCACAACTCTCTCCTCTCCATCCACCCTGGTAGTACGAAGATGTATCAGGATCTCAAGCAAGCTTATTGGTGGACTCGGATGAAGCGCGAGATCGCTCAATTCGTGAATGAATGTGATGTCTGCAGAAGAGTGAAGGCAGAACACCAAAGGCCAGCTGGTCTCCTCCAACCTCTTGCCATTCCAGAATGGAAGTTTGACCACATTGAAATGGACTTCGTGACTGGGTTTCCAAAGTCCAAGCGTGGCAATGATGCTATATTTGTTGTCATCGACAAGCTCACCAAAGTGGCTCATTTTCTGCCTATCAAAGAGTCGATCACTGCAGCTCAATTGGCGGAACTCTATACCTCTCGCACTGTCTCTCTGCACGGTATTCCTCAAGTGATATCTTCAGACCGTGGCAGCATCTTTACCTCCAAGTTTTGGGATTCTTTTCAGAAGGCCATGGGCACAAACATCCGCTTCAGCACTGCTTTCCATCCTCAAACAAGCGGTCAAGTCGAGCGTGTCAACCAGATTCTTGAAGATATGCTCAGGGCTTGCGTAATTTCTTTCGGCATGAAGTGGGAGGACTGTCTTCCTTATGCTGAATTCTCATACAACAACAGTTTTCAAGCAAGTTCGGGCAAGGCCCCCTTTCAAATTCTGTATGGCAGGAAGTGCCGTACCCCTCTCAACTGGTCTGAAACCGGTGAACATCAGCTGCTGGGTAATGACCTGATCACAGAGGCAGAAGAGATGTGCAAGGTCATTCGTGATAACCTCAAAGCAGCCCAATCCCGCCAGAAGAGCTACTATGATAGTAAGCACCGTGATTTGGCTTTCGAGATCGGAGATCATGTTTACCTCCGTGTCTCTCCTATGAAAGGTACTCGTCGCTTCGGTATCAAAGGGAAGCTTGCCCCTAGATACGTGGGACCTTTCAAGATTGTCAGCAAGAGAGGCGACCTCGCCTATCAACTTGAGCTTCCTTCAAACTTTGCAAATGTTCATGATGTGTTCCACGTCTCTCAGCTTCGAAAGTGCTTCAAGACTCCCGACCGCACCGTCAACTTCGAGGACATTGAGCTCCAAGAAGATCTCTCTTATCGTGAGCACCCAGTTGCTATTCTTGAAGAGACTGAACGCAAGACTCGCAACAAGTCAATCAAATTTTTCAAAGTCAAGTGGTCTCACCATTCCGACCATGAAGCTACCTGGGAACGCGAGGATCACCTCCATTCTGAGTACCCGGAGTTCTTTCAGTCCTAGATCTCGGGACGAGATCTTTTCGTAGTGGTGGAGTGTTGTAACGCCCTAGATATACTTTCCATATTTGTATCCAACTCTTGCCGTTTCCGGCGTTTACTTATATTTATTTCTCGGGTTCGGGTCTTTGCCTTCGTGTGTTGTTCTCGTTTTTCGCATCGCATATCATGTCATCACGTGCATTGCATTTGCATACATGTTCATCTCATGCATTCGAGCATTTTCCCCGTTGTCCGTTTTGCATTCCGGCGCTTCATTCTCCTCCGGTGGCCATTTCTAGCTTTCTTTTGTGTGTGGGGATTAAACATTTCCGGATTGGACCGAGACTTGTCATGCGGCCTTGGTTTACTACCGGTAGACCGCCTGTCAAGTTTCGGGTCATTTGGACTTCGTTTGATACTCCAACGGTTAACCGAGGGACCGAAAAGTCCTCGTGTGTGTTGCAGCCCAACACCCCTCAAATTTGGCCCAAAACCCACCAAACTCTGCTCCATGTCCTAGAGCGTTCGATCACGATCGCGTGAGTGAAAACCGCACCTCATTTGGACTCCCCTAACTCCACTTATGCCTATTTATACACCCCTCCATTCGGATCTCACATTTCTCCCCGTCCTCCTCCTAAAAAAAAGAGATCAACCCCCGCCACCGACGGACGTGTCCGGATCGGACCGGACACCGTCCGCCGCCGACCCCCGCCTGTCGCTGCGCGCCACGTGTCCCTCGCCGCCGCCGCCGCTGTCCCGGCCCGGGAGGCCCAGGAGGGGCCCCCGCGAGCCCGCGCCCCCGCACCTCTTCCTCCTCTCGGGAGTCAGGAAAATTCACTTCTAGAATCTCAACGTTTTTAGCAGGGGGGAATAAAAACTTATTCTTCTTCATTTCTTGGGCCGATGCAACCGGAATGTCTTCAACCTCTTTGACTTCAGACTCTTGAGTAGTCTCTGAGGGGATGGCTTTAGAGAACACTTGGCGTGCTACTGAACTTGTGGTTTGCACATCCTCTTCACGGATACTGGTCATGGGGACTGATGGCCTTGGGCCTCTGGGAAGCCTTTGTAATTTAGGCGATGCATGCGGTGATGGCGTGGTGTTCTCCATGACTTCTGGTGTTGCTTGGGGAGTCTCAAGAACCGGTGTAGTAATTGGAGCTGGTGGAGTAAGTGATATTACTTCATGGAGCGGGGAGTTGGGGTATTGCTCTTCCCAGAACTCATCTTGTGCAATTGGCATCGTGGGACCACCAATGCTAATTTTCTCACTTCTCGTGGGAGTAGGTGATGATACTAGTTTCTGGGACAGCTGTGGTACTTGAGGAAGGACTTCATCATCATCTCTGTCAACATTGTCTTCATGACCAATGTCTTCAGCTGCGGTGGTGTCAACGGCTGGAATATCTTTAGTGACATGGGCATATGTAGGAGCAGGCTCATGCACAACCATGTGACGTTCTGTGTGGGAGGAGGTAGGTAGGGAAACTGATATGGGCTCTACAAGTAGCGCTCCTGAGGTGCGGATGAAGCTGTTGGTGCTTGTGCCCCTCGTGAAGACTTTGTCTTCTGCTTCTTCTGAGATAGAGTGGCATCAGAAGCTTCTTGATGCTTGCGCTTCTTAGCTTCAGCTTTTGCTTGCTTGTCCTCTTCCTTTCAGAAGCAACTGATGGAACGTTAGGACTCGGACTGCAGCTGATGGAGCGTTAGGCTTCGCACCAGTCATGCTAGCAGGGAAGACAATCTTGGGCATGTCTTGCCTAGGAGCCTTGGCTTCGGGTACAACAGGCTTCATCTTCTTGGCTGCCAACTTGGGGTCAATGCCTGGGCGCCCAAGTGCCTTTCTCTTCATGGCTTCATTGTGGTCCTGAACACATTTCTCTCCATAGTATTTGAGGCGCTCTCGGGAGACTTTGGCTTCATCATGTCGCTTGTGAAACTCTGCCTTCAGGTCAGCCATCATCAGCTTGAAGTTCTGAACATCAATGACACTGAGCTTTGCCATGTGCTTCTTGAAGACAACTTTCACTTGGTCAATTTTGTTTTTCTACTCAACAACCTTCTGAGCAATAGCAAGTTCTGAGGCAATGCAGCCTTGAAATGTGACGCTGATGTCAATAGGCAGCTGCGTCAATGGTGAGAGAAGTGTCTTCAAACCATTCCGTAATGAAGTTGTTCAATATATCAATATCAAACAAAGGCAGATCCTTGAAGATCTCAGCCTCCTGTTTGCTCTTGACCAGCAGCTCAAGTGCATCATCAGCAAGATATTCATCACTGGACAGATCTATGACATCATCTTCATTGTGCAGGATGCTTCCTGGAGTAAGGCATTGCCCTGAGATTTTCTTAGTCTTCAGAGAAGTCCGAGACAAGTCTTCATAATGCACACTGACTTCAGGAGGTGCAATTTTTATTGCTTCACTCCTGAAGCTTTTGGTGCAGATGCGGGCTTTGAAGCCTTTCGCTTCTTGGTAGGCTTCGAGGGCTCGGTAGCAATAGTCTGTTCTTCCTTTGCAGGAGCAGGTTCAACACTGGCTCTCTATGCAGCACAGTGTGCCAGAAAAGTGGCAAAGTCTCGAATGGCCCAATGAGATTGGGTTTGGCTTCATGACTACCATCGGGCTTTGGCTCAGCTGGACCTGGGTTGAAGTCAATCCCAAGATCCTTCTTGTTTTGGGAAGCACAAGCTTCAGGGAACTGATAGTTGGCTTCAAATACATCATCTTCACAACACCATCGCAAGATGGATTGGTCGCCTCACCATGCAAGGGAAGAAGCCTTGCTGAATGACTTCAACCTTGGTCTTGGGGTGAAGCTTCTTGTACACAATATCAACCCAAGTTGGCCTCACAATGGTTTTTTAGTATACTCTAGGGTCACGAAGTTGTATAGAAACCGCTGCTCTACCCAGTACATGTGAATCCATTGAATGCGTGATTTGCGCTCTCCGTAGCTTTCCTTAGGATCTGACTTGTACATTCCGTATAGATCCGGAGGCAGATCCTTTGCAGTATTATCACGGCGTTGTCTACCCCCTTTCTTTGCCGATTTACCACTTGTCATTGGATTCACAAGACTGATTGGTTTCACAAAGGTGGTAGGCTTCCCTTTAGTAGTCCGACAAGAAACTGGCTTCAGGAGATTCAATATGATGATGTAAGAAGTCTGCAAATGAATTCAGACCATGAGAACCAAGAGACTCGCCCACGGACATGTACCCATGACAACATTAGAGATGCAAGGGAAGTAGGAGAGGTCATATGCATTCTCAAAGGATTTTGAAGATAAATCAGTTTGTAGACATTGACCTCATAGTGCGAAGACATTCACTTATAGAGATAAGTTGGTTCCAGATTTGTACGGATCCATGAATAGGTACAAGTGAGGAAATAAACTAGTTGTGAAGGATAAGTGAAAGTACTTGCGAATAATGAGACGCAGAAGATGAAAGATCCAGATTTGGAAGTGGAAAAACAACTTTCTGAAGATCTAGAAAGTTCACCGGATCGAATAAATGGTAAAAAGTAAGCTTTTAATTAGCGCTCATGAACAGACGAGGAACTGCTAGACGAGTTGGGAGAGGAAGCTAATAAGTTCGATCTCCTGCGCCTAACTTGGCAGCGAAGATAGCTACGGCGACGGTGGGGCAAAGGTGACCGCGGCCGGCATGAGGGCGACGACGGAGAGGTCACGACAGTGAACCGCTTCTTCTCCGGTGAAGATTAGAGCTAGCGACGGTGCTTGGGTTACAAGCGAGACAACGAAGGGAGTAAGATTTAATCACCGCGGGGGCAGTGTATTTATAAGGAAGGAGGCAGAGCAGTGAAATTACTCAGCTGCCCCTGGCGATATGCTTCTGGGCGACGCATGGCACACATGTAATAGTTTAAAAAAATGTGCCACGATCCCACGTATACCTGGTATGACAGGTGGTCGTTTCGGCTTCTCCAGATTTCAGCAAAAGGATAAGAATATTAAATGCGTTTTAAAAGTTTGTCTCAAAATCTTCGACTAACAAGGACAAAGTGAAGACAATTGCCACGTGTCAACAGAATGCATATGAAGATTTAGAGAGAGTAGGAGAGGTAAGCACAGATGGGGTAAGGGTCCGATCACATTCACTTGGTTCAGAAAAGGCAACTTAAAGACATAGCTATAAGTGAATGTTGTAGAGAACAGAATATATATATATGGATAGGCAATGAACTCCAAATCAAACATTGTGAAGATAAATCATGAAGATAAACCAATGTTGAAGACAAGTCAATTTCGAAGGTAATGCAGTGTGACGCCAAACTAAATTCTTGAAGAAAGATTGGTGGTGGCTTTACCCACCATATAGGAAGTATTAGACCCAGACACGGCGCACAATTATCGTGGCGCTTCGAAGTCAATTTCCACATTAATGTATTCACACTTACAGTGTATGTATTCATGAATTGAAAAAATATGTTACTTCATGTGTTGTGCACCCAACTCATCAACATGCATAAGCATTAGGATGTGTGTCCATTCATAGGACATTTGAGGATTCTAAGATATTTAGCTCACACCATAGCTTGCAAAACCTCTTCTCATCCAAGGGCTTCGTGAAGATGTCTACCAATTGCTCTTCAGTGTTGACATGAATGATATAAATGTCTTCCTTCAACACCTGATCTGTCAAAAAATGATGACGGATCTAAATGTGCGTTGTCTTCGAGTGCTGAACTAGATTGTGAGCCATCTTGATGGCGCTTTCATTGTCCTAGTAGAGGGGCACCATCTTCTTGTTGATGCCATAGTCCTTGAGAGTTTGCTTCATCCAGAGAAGTTGAGTGCAACAAGATCTAGAAGCAATGTATTCAGCTTTAGCAGTAGATAGAGACACATAGTTCTGCTTCTTTGAAGACCAACATACAGGTGATCACCCAAGGAAATGACATGTGCCTAAGGTAGACTTGCGATCAAGCTTGTGACCACCATAATCAACATATGAGAATCTAGCTAGATCAAACTCTGAGACTTTTGGATACCATAATCCTAGCATTGGGGTGTGAGCCAAATATCAAAGAATTCGCTTCACCACGAGGTGAAGCGACTCCTTTGGTGCCGCTTGGAGTCCAGCGCACATGCAAATGCTAAGCATTATATCTGGCCTATATGCACATAAGTACAATAAAGAGCCAATCAGGGAGCGGTATAACTTTTGATCGAACTCATTACCATTGTCGTCGGAGCCCAATTGACCTTTGGTTGGCATTGGCATCGAGTAGCCCTTCTAGTTGCATTCCAAACTTCTTCAGGCATTCTTAGAGATATTTTTCTTGAGAAATGAAGATGACATTGCTTTGTTGACAGATTTCAAGACCAATAAAGAATTACAGCCCCTCCATCATGGACATGTGATATTTCTCTTGCATCATATGACTGAATTCATCACTGTATCTCTTCTTAGTGCATCCGAAGATAATGTCATCCACATAGATTTGTCGTACAAACAGTTCTCCATGATATGTCTTCATGAAGAGTATGTGATCTAGAGAACCAGGTTTGATGCCTTTGCTCTTCAGGAATTCTTTGAGTGTGTCATACCAAGCTCAAGGTGCTTGTTTGAGGCCATACAGTGCCCTGTTGAGCTTGTAGACCATGTCAGGATGCTAAGGATCTTCAAAACTAGGTGGTTGAGCTACATAGACTTCTTATTTAATTTTGCCATTGAGGAAAGCGCTCTTCACATCCATTTGATAAAGAAGGATGTCATTGTGGTTAGCATAGGCTAGTAGTATGCGAATGGCTTCAAGTCTAGCAACAGGAGCAAAGGTTTCATCGAAGTCAATTCCCTCTGCTTGTGTGTAACTAGGGCTTGGCATTCGGTTCCTCCGAACTGTTTGGTCGGTGATTCAATTTTAAAAATAATTCGGTTGTGCACAAGTACTGACCGATTGGTCAATAGGAAAAGCATTAACCAATGCTTTTGTGCATCGAGATTTCGGTCCGGTCATCGGTTCTGACTGAACAACACCGAATATTTAATGGCAGGAATCACCAACTGCCCTGGTCATTATTTAATTTGTGCAAGAATCGCTGCACTACTCTCCACGTACCTTTTTCCAAAAGTAACCCCATTTCCCATCTTCTCTTAACAAGCAGGAAGTAGTAAAAAAGTAATAAAATATAAGCACACAGCATACTTGACACAGATACGACATAAGCATATCATGACTGTCGTGGATTTGTCACGACAGATGTCCTAGTGTGACGACTTAGTCGTGAGGCCGACGCATCTATGTAGTAGCTTGAGAGAGGTTGAGCGGGACGAGAGATGCAGGGTTTTTTTACCCAGGTTCGGCCCCTCACGATGGAGGTAAAAGCCTACATCCTGCTTCATTAATATTGATGATGATGATGATGATGATGATTACAAGGGTGCTCTATCTCAAGAGCTATTGACTTGTTTGTCTAAACCTAACTTGTGAAAAACTTGTCCCTCTTGGGGTGCCCTGCCCCTCCTTATATAAGTTGAAGGGGCGGGTTACATGACTAGTCCTAGTAGGATTAGGATTACTCTATTACAAGTAGAGTCCCCGTCTTGCTTCCTTTGTAAGGGAATATTCCTTATGCTTTCCTCTTAAGCCAGCCCATCGGACACGCACCTCGAGCCGGTGTTCTCATAAGCCGCCTTCTAGGGCTTGGGCCTTGTTATTCCTTTGACCCGTCTGCCAAGTCACCAATGAGTCACCTGGCCCGGTCGGGTCATCAGTGAGTGGAGAGATCCGGGTGGGTCACTTAGTGAGTTGCCAGTCTTTGGGCGGGTCACTAGTGAATCGCCAAGTCTGGCCGGGTCATACTTCCGGCCGGGTCACACCGCAGGGTATATCCCCGACATTAGCCCCCAGTTTAATTTGGATTTATCCATGTTAAACTGATCCTGCAAAATAAACACAAGAACAAATTTGATAGGTTGTGCTCCGGGTTAAATGTTTTTCTGAACCGGCATCTGCTCATCCTTAAGTCCTTATTATTTCCTTCTTGATACGTGTCCATGACCTCATAGAAAATCTTCTTTAGCAGATATGTTCAAACTTTGCCAATGCAAAAAATCCAGATACTTCTTGAAAAATCTGGGTCAACAAGCCAGCTTCATAGTCAATTTTCTAACATTGGTTCTTGTAGACAAATATTGTAAGAAATAATCCATTTGAGTCAGCCTCCAAAGTTCTGACTTAATAAAAATATTGGACTCAAGATGTCCTTCTGGAGATGAACCGGCTTTTGAATACTACGGCTTGAAGATGCTGGAGCTTGTCAAATTGTGATCCTCGAAATTGCCGGGTTATGACTGATAACGCCGGGTTATGACTGATAATGTCGGGTCATGATTATTGCTGACACCGGGTCATGTAATTGACCTTCCTGAGTTACCTAGGCCAAAACTGAGAATATGGTTCCTGGTTTGTTCAAAAAACTGAGAACTTGAAGATGTTTCTCCCTGATATGCATATCACATGTAGCCCCCAAATCTTAAGAAAAGAACGTAGTGATAGCTTAAGACTTGCTTAAAATGCTGCAACTTTGGAGAAATCTAGTTTGTTCATCTAAGCCACCAGTGATAAACTGAATATTTTGCACCTCACATGTGTAGCCCCCAAGTGTCGGGTTATTATGCAATAATGAGTAGGGACTTTGTAGATATGATCATGTAGATTTGAGAAGCAACATGTAGCCCCCAAGGGCCGACTCAGTAAGATAATATTGAGCTGAGACTTTACATGTACTTCAAAAAATAACACCATATGATGTAGCTCCCAAGTTTCGAGTTACCTTTGACAGGAGCAATTAGTAGCCCCCAAGTGGCGGGTCAGTAAGAAGTACCGGGCTGGGACTTAGAAAAATATAGAAAGCCCGTCTCATCTCCTTGAGATAACAGGGTCTTGTTGATAATGTAATGATTTGAAAACCAGCTTGCATTAGCCCCCAAGTGTTGTGATGTGTGCTTGCAACGACATGGGACTTGCATACTTGATATAAACTGGACTTGAATATTGTAACTCATCATGATTTGTTGAATGAATCCTTGACCGTGGTTGTAACCCAGTAAGAATATCCTAGAATAATGCCCTTGTCCTTAAAAAAATCCCTCCTTGTGGTTGCGGTGCAACCCGGCAAATATATATTTGAGAAATCCATAAGTGTTATAGGTTACTATAGAGCACAAGTCGAAAAAATCCAATAGTCGGTCAATTAGATGACACAACTGTTGGGGAACGTAGTAATTTCAAATAAAAATCTACGCACACGCAAGATCATGGTGATGCATAGCAACGAGAGGGGAGAGTGTTGTCCATGTACCCTCATAGACCGAAAGCGGAAGCGTTAGCACAACGCGGTTGATGTAGTCGTACGTCTTCATGATCCGACCGATCAAGTACCGAACGTACAGTACCTCCGAGTTTAGCACATGTTCAGCTCAATGACGTCCCTCGAACTCCGATCCAGCCGAGTGTTGAGGGAGAGTTTCGTCAGCACGACGGCGTGGTGACGATGTTGATGTTCTACCGACGCAGGGCTTCGCCTAAGCACCGCTACAGTATTATCGAGGTGGACTATGGTGGAGGGGGGCACCGCACACGGCTAAGAGATCAATGATCAATTGTTGTGTCTTTGGGGTGCCCCTTGCCCCCGTATATAAAGGAGTAGAGGAGGGGGAGGGCGGGCCCTCTCTATGGCGCACCCTAGGGGAGTCCTACTCCCACCGGGAGTAGGATTCACCATTTCCTAGTAGAACTAGGAGCCCTTCCAATTAGTAGGAGTAGGAGGGAAGGAAAGGGAAGGGAAAAGGAGAAGGAAGGAAGGGGGAGCCCCCCCTCCCTAGTCCAATTCGGACCAGCCCATGGGGAGGGGTGCGGCCACCCTTTGCGGCCTTTCTCTCCTTTCCCGTATGGCCCATTAAGGCCCAATACGAATTCCCGTAACTCCCCGGCACTCCCGAAAATACCCGAATCACTCGGAACCTTTGCAATGTCCGAATACAGTCGTCCAATATATCAATCTTTACGTCTCGACCATTTCGAGACTCCTCGTCATGTCCCCGGCCTCATCCGGGACTCCGAACTCCTTCGGTACATCAAAACACATAAACTCATAATATAACCGTCATCGAATTTTAAGCGTGCGGACCCTATGGGTTCGAGAACTATGTAGACATGACCAAGACACGTCTCCGGTCAATAACCAATAGCGGAACCTGGATGCTCATATTGGCTCCCACATATTCTACGAAGATCTTTATCGGTCAGACCGCATAACTACATATGTTGTTCCCTTTGTCATCGGTATGTTACTTGCCCGAGATGCGATCGTCGGTATCTCAATACCTAGTTCAATCTAGTTACCGGCAAGTTTCTTTACTCGTTCCGTAACACATCATCCCACAACTAACTCATTAGTTGCAATGCTTGCAAGGCTTATGTGATGTGTATTACCCAATGGGCCCAGAGATACCTCTCCGACAGTCGGAGTGACAAATCCTAATCTCGAAATATGCCAACCCAACAAGTACCTTCGGAGACACTTGTAGAGCACCTTTATAATCACCCAGTTACGTTGTGACGTTTGGTGGAACACAAAGTGTTCCTCCGGTAAATGGGAGTTGCATAATCTTATAGTCATAGGAACATGTATAAGTCATGAAGAAAGCAATAGCAACAAACTAAATGATCAAGTGCTAAGCTAACGGAATGGGTCAAGTCAATCACATCATTCTCCTAATGATGTGATCCCATTAATCAAATGACAACTCATGTCTATGGTTAGGAAACATAACCATATTTGATCAACGAGCTAGTCAAGTAGAGGCATACTTGTGACACTCTGTTTGTCTATGTATTCACACATGTATTATGTTTCTGGTTAATACAATTCTAGCATGAATAATAAACATTTATCATGATATAAGTAAATAAATAATAACTTTATTATTGCCTCTAGGGCATATTTCCTTCAGTCTCCCACTTGCACTAGAGTCAATAATCTAGTTCACATCGCCATGTGATTTAATACCAATAGTTCACATCGACATGTGACCAACACCCAAAGGGTTTACTAGAGTCAATAATCTAGTTCACATCGCTATGTGATTAACACCCAAAGAGTACTAAGGTGTGATCATGTCTTGCTTGTGAGAGAAGTTTAGTCAACGGGTCTGCCACATTCAGATCCGTAAGTATTTTGCAAATTTCTATGTCAACAATGCTCTGCACGGAGCTACTCTAGCTAATTGCTCCCACTTTCAATATGTATCCAGATTGAGATTTAGAGTCATCTGGATCAGTGTCAAAATTTGCATCGACGTAACCCTTTACGACGAACCTTTTTGTCACCTCCATAATCGAGAAACATATCCTTATTCCACTAAGGATAATTTTGACCGCTGTCCAGTGATCTACTCCTAGATCACTATTGTACTCCCTTGTCAAAAACAGTGTAGGGTATACAATATATCTGGTACACAACATAGCATATTTTATAGAACCTATGGCCAAGGCATAGGGAATGACTTTCATTCTCTTTCTATCTTCTGCCGTGGTCGGGCTTTGAGTCTTACTCAGTTTCACACCTTGTAACACAAGAAAGAACTCTTTCTTTGATTGTTCCATTTTGAACTACTTCAAAATCTTTTCAAGGTATGTACTCATTGAAAAACTTATCAAGCGTCTTGATCTATCTCTATAGATCTTGATGCTCAATATGTAAGCAGCTTCACCGAGGTCTTTCTTTGAAAAACTCCTTTCAAACACTCCTTTATGCTTTGCAGAATAATTCTACATTATCTCCGATCAACAATATGTCATTCACATATACTTATCAGAAATGCTGTAGTGCTCCCACTCACTTTCTTGTAAATACAGGCTTCACCGCAAGTTTGTATAAAACTATATGCTTTGATCAACTTATCAAAGAGTATATTCCAACTCCGAGATGCTTGCACCAGTCCATAGATGGATCGCTGGATCTTGCATATTTTGTTAGCACCTTTAGGATTGACAAAGCCTTCTGGTTGCATCATATACAACTCTTCTTTAATAAATCCATTAAGGAATACAGTTTTCTTTATCCATTTGCCAGATTTCATAAAATGCGGCAATTGCTAACATGATTCGGACAGACTTAAGCATAGATACGAGTGAGAAACTCTCATCATAGTCAATACCTTGAACTTGTCGAAAACCTTTTGCGACAATTCTAGCTTTGTAGATAGTAACACTACTATCAGCGTCCGTCTTCCTCTTGAAGATCCATTTAATCTCAATGGCTCGCTGATCATTTGGCAAGTCAATCAAAGTCCATACTTTGTTCTCATACATGGATCTCATCTCAGATTTCATGGCCTCAAGCCGCTTCGCGGAATCTAGGCTCATCATCGCTTCCTCATAGTTCGTAGGTTCGTCATGGTTAAGTAACATGACCTCCAGAACATGATTACCGTACCACTCTGGTGCGGATCTCACTCTGGTTTACCTACGAGGTTCAGTAGTAACTTGATCTAAAGTTACATGATCATCATCATTAGCTTCCTCACTAATTGGTGTAGTAGTCACAGGAACAGATTTCTGTGATGAACTACTTTCCAATAAGGGAGCAGGTACAGTTTCCTCATCAAGTTCTACTTTCCTCCCACTCACTTCTTTTGAGAGAAACTCCTTCTCTAGAAAGGATCCATTCTCAGCAATGAATATCTTGCCTTCGGATCTGTGATAGAAGGTGTACCCAACAATTTCTTTTGGGTATCCTATGAAGATTTACTTCTCCGATTTGGGTTCGAGCTTATCATGCTGAAACTTTTTCACATAAGCATCGCAGTCCCAAACTTTAAGAAACGACAGCTTAGGTTTCTCGCCAAACCACAGTTCATACGGTGTCATCTCCATGGATTTAGATGGTGCCCTATTTAACGTGAATGTAGCTGTCTCTAATGCATAACCCCAAAATGATAGTGGTAGATCAGTAAATGACATCACAGATCGCACTATATCTAATAAAGTACGGTTATGACGTTCGGACACACCATTGCACTTTGGTGTTCCAGGTGGCGTGAGTAGTGAAACTATTTCACATTGTTTTAACTGAAGGCCAAACTTGTTAACTCAAATATTTTACTTCTACAATCATATCGTAGAAACTTTTATTTTCTTGTTACGATGATTCTCCACTTTACTCTGAAATACTTTGAACTTTTCAAATGTTTCATACTTGTGTTTCATCAAGTAGATATACCCATATCTGCTCAAATCATCTGTGAAGGTCGGAAAATAATGATATCCGTCGTGAGCCTCAACACTCATCGGACCGCATACATCAGTATGTATTATTTCCAATAAGTCAATTGCTCGCTCCATTTTTCCGGAGAACGGAGTTTTAGTCATCTTGCCTATGAGGCATGGTTCGCAGGCATCAAGTGATTCATAATCAAGTGATTCCAAAATCCCATCAGCATGGAGTTTCTTCATGCGCTTTACACCAATATGACCTAAACGGCAGTGCCACAAATAAGTTGCACTATCATTATTAACTTTGCATCTTTTGACTTCAATATTATGAATATGTGTATCACTATGATCGAGATCCAACAAACCATTTTCATTGGGTGTATGACCATAGAATGTTTTATTCATGTAAACAGAACAACAATTATTCTCTAGCTTACATGAATAACCGTATTGCAATAAACATGATCCAATCATATTCATGCTCAACACAAACACTAAATAACATTTATTTCAGGTTCAACACTAATCCTGAAAGTATAGGGAGTGTGCGATGATGATCATATCAATCTTGGAACCACTTCCAATACACATCGTCACTTCACCCTTAACTAGTCTCTGTTCATTCCGCAACTTCCGTCTTGAGTTACTATTCTTAGCAACTGAACTAGTACCAAATACTGAGGGGTTGCTATAAACACTAGTAAAGTACGCATCAATAACATGTATATCAAATATACCTATGTTCACTTTGCCATCCTTCTTATCCGCCAATTACTTGGGGTAGCTCCGCTTCCAGTGACCAGTCCCTTTGAAGTAGAAGCACTCAGTTTCAGGCTTAGGTCCAGACTTGGTTTTTTCACTTGAGCAGCAACTTGCTTGCCATTCTTCTTGAAGTTCCCTTTTCTTCCCTTTGTCCCTTTACTTGAAACTAGTGGTTTTGTTTACCATCAACACTTGATGCTTTTCTTGATTTCTACCTTCGTCGATTTCAGCATCACGAAGAGCTTGGGAATCGTTTCCGTTATCCCTTGCATATTATAGTTCATCACAAAGTTCTACTAACATGGTGATGGTGACTAGAGAATTCTGTCAATCACTATTTTATCTGGAAGATTAACTCCCACTTGATTCAAGCGATTGTAGTACCCAGACAATCTGAGCACATGCTCACTTCTTGAGCTATTCTCCTCCATCATTTAGCTATAGAACTTGTTGGAGACTTCATATCTCTTAACTCGGGTATTTGCTTGAAATATTAACTTCAACTCCTGGAACATCTCATATGTTCCATGACGTTCAAAACGTCTTTGAAGTCCCGATTCTAAGCTGTTAAGCATGGTGCACTAAACTATCAAGTAGTCATCATATTGAGCTAGCCAAACGTTCAGAACGTCTACATCTGCTCCTGCAATAGGTCTGTCACCTAGCGGTGCATCAAGGACATAATTCTTCTGTGCAGCAATGAGGATAATCCTCAGATCACAAATCCAATCCGCATCATTGCTACTAACATTTTTCAACTTAGTTTTCTCTAGGAACATATAAAAATTAAACGGGGAGCAACATCGCGAGCTATTGATCTACAACATAGATATGCTAATACTACCACGACTAAGTTCATGATAAATTAAAGTTCAATTAATCATATTACTTAAGAACTCCCACTTAGATAGACATCCCTCTAATCATCTAAGTGATCACGTGATCCAAATCAACTAAACCATAACCAATCATCACGTGAAATGGAGTAGCTTTCAATGGTGAACATCATTATGTTGATCATATCTACTATACGATTCACGCTCGACCTTTCGGTCTCAGTGTTCCGAGGCCATATCTGCATATGCTAGGCTCGTCAAGTTTAACCTGAGTATTCTGCATGTGCAAAACTGGCTTGCACCCGTTGTAGATGTACGTAGAGCTTATCACACCCGATCATCACGTAGTGTCTGGGCACGACGAACTTTGGCAACGGTGCATACTCAAGGAGAAAACTTTTATCTTGAAATTAAGTGAGAGATCATCTTATAATGCTACCGCCGAACTAAGCAAAATAAGTTGTATCAAAGATAAACATCACATGCAATCAAAATATGTGACATGATATGGCCATCATCATCTTGTGCCTTTGATCTCCATCTCCAAAGCATCATCATGATTTCCATCGTCACCGGCATGACACCATGATCTCCATCATCTTGATCTATATCAATGTGTCGTCACATGGTCATCTCGCCAACTATTGCTCTCGCAACTATTGCTATCGCATAGCGATAAAGTAAAGCAATTATTTGGCTCTTTCATCTTATGCAATAAAGAAACAACCATAAGGCTTCTGCCAGTTGCCGATAACTTCAACAAAACATGATCATCTTATACAACAACTTATATCTCATCACATCTTGACCATATCACATCACAACATACCCTGCAAAAACAAGTTAGACGTCCTCTACTTTGTTGTTGCAAGTTTTACGTGGCTGCTACGGGCTGAGCAAGAACCGTTCTTACCTACACATCAAAACCACAACGATAGTTTGTCAAGTTAGTGTTGTTTTAACCTTCTCAAGGACCGGGCGTAGCCACACTCGATTCAACTGAAGTTGGAGAAACTGACACCCGCTAGTCACCTGTGTGCATAGCACGGCGGTAAAACCAGTCTCGTGTAAGCGTACGCGTAATGTCGGTCCGGGCCGCTTCATCCAACAATACTGTCGAACCAAAGTGTGACATGCTGGTAAGCAATATGACTTATATCGCCCACAACTCACTTGTGTTCTACTCGTGCATATTACATCAACGCATAAAACCTGGCTCGGATGCCACTATTGGGGAACGTAGTAATTTCAAAAATAAATTCTACGCACATGCAAGATCATGGTGATGCATAGCAACGAGAGGGGAGAGTGTTGTCCACGTACCCTCATAGACCGAAAGCGGGAGCATTAGCACAACGTGGTTGATGTAGTCGTACA
The DNA here is from genome assembly GCF_003073215.2 of Triticum urartu. Classification (NCBI taxonomy): domain Eukaryota; kingdom Viridiplantae; phylum Streptophyta; class Magnoliopsida; order Poales; family Poaceae; genus Triticum; species Triticum urartu. The sequence continues at coordinate 255,521,471 of NC_053025.1, forward strand.
TCTTCATGATCCGACCGATCAAGTACCAAACATACGGCACCTCTGAGTTTAGCACACGTTCAGCTCGATGACCTCCCTCGAACTCCGATCCAGCCGAGTGTTGAGGGAGAGTTTCGTCAGCACGACGGCATGGTGATGATGTTGATGTTCTACCGACGCAGGGCTTCGCCTAAGCACCGCTACAGTATTATCGAGGTGGACTACGGTGGAGGGGGGCACTGCACACGGCTAAGAGATCAATGATCAATTGTTGTGTCTTTGGGGTGTCCCTTGCCCCCGTATATAAAGGAGTGGAGGAGGGGGAGGGCCAGCCCTCTATATGGCGCGCCCTAGGGGAGTCCTACTGCCAACGGGAGTAGGATTCACCCTTTCCTAGTAGAACTAGGAGCCCTTCCAATTAGTAGGAGTAGGAGGGAAGGAAAGGGAAGGGAAATGGAGGAGGAAGGAAGGGGGCGCCCCCCTCCCTAGTCCAATTCGGACCAGCCCATGGGGAGGGGTGCGGCCAACCTTTGAGGCCTTTCTCTCCTTTCCTGTATGGCCCATTAAGGCCCAATACGAATTCCCGTAACTCCCCGGTACTCCCGAAAATACCCTAATCACTCGGAACCTTTCCGATGTCCGAATATAGTCGTGCAATATATTGATCTTTACGTCTTGACCATTTTGAGACTCCTCGTCATGTCCCCGATCTCATCCGGGACTCCGAACTCCTTCGGTACATCAAAACACATAAACTCATAATATAACCATCATCGAACTTTAAGCGTGCGGACCCTATGGGTTCGAGAACTATGTCGACATGACCAAGACAATTGTCTGGTCAATAACCAATAGCGGAACCTGGTTGCTCATATTGGCTCCCACATATTCTACGAAGATCTTTATTGGTCAGACCGCATAACTACATACGTTGTTCCCTTTGTCATCGGTATGTTACTTGCCCGAGATTCGATCGTTGGTATCTCAATACCTAGTTCAATCTCATTACCGGCAAGTCTCTTTACTCGTTCCGTAACACATCATCCCGCAACTAACTCATTAGTTTCAATGCTTGCAAGGCTTAAGTGATGTGTATTACCGAGTGGGCCCAGAGATACCTCTCCGACAATCGGAGTGACAAATCCTAATCTCGAAATATGTCAACCCAACAAGTACCTTCAAAGACACCTGTAGAGCACCTTTATAATCACCCAGTTATGTTGTGAAGTTTGGTGGCACACAAAGTGTTCCTCCGGTAAACGGGAGTTGCATAATCTCATAGTCATAGGAACATGTATACGTCATGAAGAAAGCAATAGCAACAAACTAAATGATCAAGTGCTAAGCTAACGGAATGGGTCAAGTCAATCACATCATTCTCCTAATGATGTGATCCCATTAATCAAATGACAACTCATGTCTATGGTTAGGAAACATAGCCATCTTTGATCAACGAGCTAGTCATGTTGAGGCATACTAGTGACACCCTGTTTGTCTATGTATTCACACATGTATTATGTTTCCGGTTAATACAATTCTAGCATGAATAATAAACATTTATCATGATATAAGGAAATAAATAATAACTTTATTATTGCCTCTAGGGCATATTTCCTTCCACAACATTATATCTGATAGGGCGGCTCTTCAAAAATAAGCAATTCTTCGAGCTGGCTTGAAAACCCCAATCATTTAATGCTGGCTATGATAAACCATGATGAAGATCCAGCCATTTTCACTATCAAAGATCTATTTGTACCTACAAATTTTTATGCTTTGGCCTGGTTTGAAGACCGGCATGATATGTATGTATGATGCATGATGCAATGCATGATGATGTATGCAATGTATGATGTTTTTGCTTTCCTTATTTTTGTTTTTGAAAAACTTAGGCATGGTTGCCTAAACTCATCTGCCTGATCTCACATGGCACAGATTCATTGTTTGAACCTTAACAGTGCAGGGCCTTTAAAAGAGTAACTGTTAAGACTATGATGAGCCATATTGGAGCGCTACAGCAGGGCATGAGTACCCCTATGCCCATAAGCTACTTCTCATGTAACGTAAATCCGTCATTTGAACCTTAAACAGTGCACGGTCTTTAAAATAGTAATTGTTTAAGAGTACGACGGGGCACTTGGCGAAGAGTACGCAGCAGATGAGTGAGTTCATCCTCGCATCGGTAAGAGGCCCTCATGTGACACAAGCTGCCGTTTGAAACTTAACTTGTGCAGGGTCTCATGACGAGATTAACTGTCCAATACATCGGGCAGACAATGTCTCTAGGCTAAGATTAACTGGTAAGAGTTCGGCGGGTCACCTGGTGGAGCAGCATCAGCTTACAGGAAGGTATAACCCAAACTTGTGGTGGCTAAAGAGCCGATCGAGAGGGTTGAAGCTTAACCCGGCGGGTTGAAAGCCCCCAAACGACCTTGTCGATGATATCAACTATTGCACCATCTTGTAAGCCGCCCTTTTTTAAGCCGCCATCTTGTATGAAGAAAACGTCAGAAGCCCCCAAATAACTTTATGATGATCCAATAAATTAGGGCACCCATGTTTGAAAGGCGCCTCTCGGCGGCTCATCTTCTTGAGAAACTTTTAATCCTTCCGCAAGTAATGTAGTAGCCACCGGGACCGGGTTAACTTCCTTGCAATGACCCGGGGTTTTTGTTGAAAACGACAATGTGTCGAGCCATATCTGTAGCCCTCGAGTCTTAAGTTGACTCGAAGAGGCGGCTTGAGAGTCTTCATAGTTGACTGTATCATAAGCGTATGTTCTTGGTGTTGACAACGCCATGTAAATCCACCGAAGGTTAAGATTGACCGTGGAGGCTTATAGATGATCCCGTGTGAATTGCTTCAATAATCCGGTCAATGGTTCATCCCGGGTGGTTGTTGATGTTAACCAAACCACAATGGTGGTGACTTGTGTGCCTGTCCGTTTGGGCGGCTCACATAGACGAAAAATGCACCGAAATGTTGATGCAGATCAGACTCCGGGCGGCGTCTTGCGCGCGTCCGTTGGGCGGCTCGTACAGGCCAGCACTACACTGATGTGTTGATGTAAACAGGTGTAGGATCGAAAGTATGTCTAGAGGGGGGTGATTAGACTACTTGACCAAATAAAAATCTAGCCTTTTCCCAATTTTAGTTCTTGGCAGATTTTAGCTATCTTAGCACAAGTCAAGCAATCTCCACACAATTCAAGCAAGCATGCAAAAAGAGTATATGAGCAGCGGAAAGTAAAGCATGCAACTTGCAAGAATGTAAAGGGAAGGGTTTGGAGGATTCAAACGCAATTGGAGACACGGATGTTTTTGTCGTGGTTCCGATAAGTGATGCTATCATACATCCACGTTGATGGAGACTTCAACCCACGGAGGGTAACGGTTGCGCGAGTCCATGGAGGGCTCCACCCACGAAGGGTCCACGAAGAAGCAACCTTGTCTATTCCATCATGGCCGTCGCCCACGAAGGACTTGCCTCACTAGCGGTAGATCTTCACGAAGTAGGCGATCTCCTTGCCCTTAAAAACTCCTTGGTTCAACTCCACAATCTTGTCGGAGGCTCCCAAGTGACACCTAGCCAATCTAGGAGACACCACTCTCCAAGAAGTAACAAATGGTGTGTTGATGATGAACTCCTTGCTCTTGTGCTTCAAATGATAGTCTCCCCAACACTCAACTGTCTCTCACAGGATTTGGATTTGGTGGAAAGAAGATTTGAGTGGAAAGCAACTTGGGGAAGGCTAGAGATCAAGATTCATATGGTTGGAATGGAATATCTTGACCTCAACACAAGGGTAGGTGGTTCTCTCTCAGAAAATGTGTATTGGAAGTGTAGGTATGTTCTGATGGATCTCTCTACGAATGAAGAGTGGGTGGAGGGGTATATATAGCCTCCACACAGAATCTAACTGTTACACACAATTTGCCAAACTCGGACCAAATGGTTAAACTCGGTCGGACCAATTCAGCAAACCTAGTGATCGTTAGGATTTTCGGTGGGACTGAGTTGCAACTCGGTAGGACCGATATGGTTAGGGTTAGGGCATAACGTAATCTCGGTGTGACCGATTACACAAACTCGGTGGGACCGATTTTGGTAATATGCTAACCAAAGAGTTGGTCAGGTAAACTTGGTGGGACCGATTCGCTCATCTCGGTGAGACCGAAATGTTACAAAAGGGAAACAGATAGTTTACATTGCAATCTCGGTGGGACCGATCGCTCATCTCGGTAAGGCCGAAACGTTACGAAGGGAAACAGAGAGATTACAATCCCATCTCGGTGAGACCGAGATCCCTATCGGTGAAACCGAATTGGTAGGGTTTGTGGCAGTGGCTATGACATTTGAAACTCGGTGGCGCCGGATAGATAGAATCGGTGGGGCCGAGTTTGACTTTTGGTTTAGGTCATATGTGGATGTGGGAAGGTAGTTGACGGTTTTGGAGCATATCACTAAGCACTTTGAGCAAGCAAGCCATTAAGCAACACCTCATCCCTCCTTGATAGTATTGACTTTTCCTATAGACTCAATGTGATCTTGCATCACTAAAATATAAAATGTAGAGTCTTGATCTTGAAGCTTGAGCCAAACTTTTTGTCCTTAGAATTTTGAGGGATCCACTTTCCTCATCCATGCCATGCCATTCATTGAGCTTTTCCTGAAATATTAATCTTGGAATAATGTTAGCTCAATGAGCTATATGTTGTTAGGAATTACCAAAACCACCCGGGGATAGTTTCACTTTCAATATCCCCCTTTTTGGTAATTGATGACAACATATAGATCAATGCTTCGACAAATGATAATAAGAGTGAAAGATATTGTCGCTTTGAGAAGTATGTGAAAAGCAAGAGCTCCCCCTAAATTTGTGCATATCTTAAGATTTGCTTTGGACTGCAAATGCACAATGAGTTAGGATCATGGGTTACTCTTCCATGTCACATACATCTTGGTGGAGCGCTCAAAATGATAAGAATTAAATACATGCATTCATCACCAAGCAAAGTGAATGATCATATAAGGATAAGTAAGATAATATCATCTAACAAGCATAACTGTAGCTTATGCTCAACCACATGATCATCAATGTCTCACAGATAATAGCGTAGTATCTCAAGCAATCAAAAGATAAACGAAGTTCAACCACCAAAGCAAGAGAGAATAAAAAGCAACGCTCTCTCTCGAAGCCTATGATCTATACATTTTTCTCCCCCTTTGGCAACAAGTTACCAAATAGTCCATAGAAAATGCATAGCACTAGAACGTCTCTCAGGCTTGGTCTTCAGGTGGTGGTGTCCGGAGAACTCCAAGGATGAAGGCTTTAGTTGAAGTAGACGGAGCTGATGGGGTAGGTGCTGGAGCTGGTGGCACTGAAGCTGTAGCTGGTGCAGATGAAGTGGCTCTAGTGTCCGGTACAGGCACTGCAGCAGATCTCTGAGCTCGAGGCACTCTGGCAAATGCATCAGTGGTTGTATTGCCCTTCCTCTCCTGCATGTCATCCTGTAGCTGCTCCACAACAGACTGAATCACAGTTACTTTGACATCTAAATCATAGAATTTTTGTTCCACGATTCTTTCCAGGCTCTCCTTGTTTTGAGTTAGGGTGGCCAACCCCTTCTCAATCCTCAGAGATGATGCTATCAAGTAACCAAGCTGGTCTTGCTTGCTTTTCAAAAAGTACTCAGATGCCTCCTCTTGAGTTGGCATCTTGGCAGCCTTCTCCATCTTTGCCTTCTCCTTCTTTGCTTGTGCTTGCACTGAGGAGGGTTCATCTTCATTCATCACAACTTGGTTGTCCTCGAAGTCAGGATAGATAGGCAAGTGTTCCTTATCCAACAAGTATGTGCCTGTGCCCATCTTTGAGTTTATCAACTCCTGGATCTGTGGGGCATATCCACAACTTCTTTTCTGGTCAGCTGCAGTCCTCTTGATAGTCTCAACTATAAGGCTCATGACCTTGAACTTCTGTGGCACATCAAATATATGTAGCAAGTTAATCGCATGACCTCTGATCATTCTGTGATCACCATACTTGGGCAAGAGAGTGTGCCTAAGGATCCAATTGATTGTAGGCAGCCCTGATAGCAAGTGTTTTACTGACCCAAACTGGTGAGTCTCAAGATCATCTTCAGGAATCTCCTTGTACATATTTGCCATAGAGTTGTGATCCATCTTCTTCTTGGCATAGGCATCCAAGTCATCTTCTTTTTCCTTAGGAGCATTGATCATATTTGCCCATTCCTTAATAGTTGAGTGGTACCTTGTACCTTCAGACATCCATACTATCCTACCATCTGGATAGAAGTGTGCTGTGGAGTAGAATTGCATTATGAGCTCCTCATTCCACTTTGTGAGCTTCTGCCCAACAAAGTATGCAACTCCACAAGCACTGAAGCTGTCAAACACACCAGGATAGTGTTCCTCATTTTTCTTGATATACTTCCAGTCAACCCACCTCATTTCACACACTATAGGTTTCTTGTCCAGCAACACTGTCTCATAGAAATCCTGCTGTTCCTTTGTGTGGAACTTGTAATCAACAGCAGTCCTTCTCCTGGCAGCATATGGATCTGTCTCTCTCCATTTCCTCAGTCCCAAGTCTCTCCTGATCTTCATGTTCTCAGCCACAGGATGAGCATCATTGTGGTCTGGAATTTTTGGCTTCAATTTTCTCAGAACATGCTCTTCATCTTCTTCTTCAGCAACAGTCTCAGGCACTGGGGCCTTGTTCTTCTCAGCAGCTGGTATGTTTCTGGTATTTCTCTTTGGTGCAGCCTTGGGCTTGGAGGCAACTTTGGGTGCTTCTTTGGGCTTTGATGATGCAGCCCCTGTCCTGATAGCATCACCCATAATCTTCTGTGCCTTGGGTGCTGGTGCAGCAACCTCTTCTTCCTCTTCTTCTTCCATCATGGAAGCCTTTCCAATCACTCTGGCCATGGTCTTCTTGACCCTTTCCTTCCTTTTCTTTCCTTCTGCAGCAGGCTCTTTGGGTTGAGATTCCAAAGATGCTTGAGAGGATGCTCTGGCCTTAGACATTGGTTGTCTTCCTGCTGGCCTTTTGATCTTCATCCCTGGCTTAACTGCAGCTGAGCTGTACTCCTTCTTAACCACTTTCTTCTTTGATGTGGCCTCATCCTCAGTGGCCACATAGTCTTCATCCTCAGACTATGAAGTTTTCTTCTTGCTTGCTCTAGTGGCAGCCTTTGGCAAATTGCTTGGGGTGCTCCTGCTACCATCATCTGAACTGCTAGAGGGACTAGTGCCCTCACTCAGGTGAACCTGCTCCTCTGACCTGTTCTGGCTGTCACTCTGGTCAGACATGTTGCAAACACTAACTGCAGACCCTATGAATAGATTGTAGATGAGATAGAGTGGATGAGCATCACAAAATACAGAGATTTTTGCAAAAGAATGAGTCAAAAACTTACTTTTAGTTTTCCACAGAAAGCATTTCGGATCAACCGATTTGCAAACTCGATGATACCGAAGCAGCTGTTGGAACCTAAACTAGTGAACTCAGTCAGACCAAGTCAAAGTTCGGTGGCACCGAGACTGCTAGGGTTTCACAAAGTCCTGAACTCGGTCACACCGATTTGCAATTCTCGATCAGACCGAGAACCACATGTGCAATGGCCTTGGCCGAATCGGTGGAACCGAGTTCTGCAACTTGGTGGGTCCGAGATGGTTTCGACGGAAACCTAACCCTAAATTTTCGATTCAACTCTAATCTACGAAGTGTTTTGACTGGATAGAAGCATTTCAATCGTGGAAAGAATCATAATGAACACAATGTGCTAGGAATCGGACGGGGATAGCACTGTGATCGAGTCCATACCCTAGTTCGGTGATGAACTCGCTACGGCGGCAACGGCGGGGAAGAATTCCATTGACGGCGGCGGAGACCAGCGACATGAGGCGGCTGGCAATGAGGAGGACGATCCGGAGACCCAGGAGGCAGAGCAAGCTATGCGCGGGCAAAGGGGTTTCGGAGAAATTTCCAAATTTTTGCCCATGAGTATATATAGCCCGACCCTGTCAGTGTGACCGAGTGGAACAACTCGGTGGCACCGAGATGCATAACTGTTGACAGTTATAGCAACTCGGTGTGACCGAAAAGTTCAAATCGGTTGCACCGAGATTGAAAACCTAGATCGACTTAGTGATCTCGGTATGACCGAAATGGAGGAATCGGTCAGACCGAAACACACAAAGAAGTTTTGGAAGTTTAAGTCTATGATGAATCGGGGACTCCGAGTGCTCCTCACACAGAGTGGTTCGAATCTGACTTGATCAAATTTTGTGATGTAGCATGAATAGAGTTTGAGACGAGAAAAGCATAGATAGCTCGAGAGGGTTCTTAGGCATTCTTGTCCATCCACTTGGCAAAACAAAAGAAAACCAATCAATCAAAACAACAAGTGGATGTCCTCGAATGAGTAAAATATGCAATCAACATGCTCACACAATAAAATGGCAATTGAAATATGTGGCAAAGCATGCACAACCAATTCTAGCATCTATCAAACAATTTGCGATGACTAGGTCATCTGTATATGAGTATATTGACTTAGGAGTCAAATGAGAACATTTGATCATAGGTCATACTCATCGTTTAAGCACAAGTGGGGTTACCACTTTTACATAAAGCATTGTTGTGTTCACACCATTAGAGTTGCTTTAGCTCAATTCTTAGAGTAAAGCTCCCCCTAGATGTGAGATCCCCCTTAAGAGGGATGAACTAACCTTGGGTTTTGTCGATGATGACTTCATGTAGATGTTGAAGATGTGGATGCTCAATGTTGATGTAGATCATTTTGAGCTATCCATTGGAGTGAGTTGCACTTTCAATACCTACACGGGTTAGTCCCACAAGGAACAAACAAGGATATCCATAGACATAGAGTGATGCACACACAAGATGATGTCTATGAAAGCTTTTAGGTTACCTTGTCCCTTGTCTTACCAACAAGAGGGTTTGTGACTCCTTGAACTAGTGCAAGATGTGTAAGTTGATTGCACTTGTTCTTGCCAAGATGATAAGAGTGAAGTATGTTGGCGGAGTCACCCTCAAGAACTCTCTAGTTCTTCTTCTTCGGGATCCACACCATCTTGATGGGAATCCTCGGTGTTGTAGTTGTACTTGATGAAGTGGAACTTGAAGTAGTCTTAGGAACCCACTTGACCAAGGCCTTAGGAGCTTCTTCAAATGCATCAATTTCCTCTTGAAGCTTGTCCTTGCCTTTTTGCTTGTGGTCTTGTGGTGGAAGATCATCTTGAGCTTGTGTCCCCTTGAGAGAAGCAGGATCATGCTTCTCTTGTTGTGGAACAAACTTCATCTTGGGGTATTGATCTTCTTCCCACTCAACTCCATTGGCATTGAACTTTCGTTCAAAACCAACACCTTGATTCTTCCGGTGCCTTCCTTGCTTGCGTACAATTTCCTCGAATTGCTTACTTCCGGCAAGGCTCTTCTAAACACCTTTCTCTATAATTCCCTTCAATAAGCTATTTTCTTGCTCAAGTGTAACTTGGCTAAGAGAATCATTAGTGGAATCAAGAGAACTACTAGAAGCAACAATATTGGATTTAGCATGATTATTGTTACTACTAGAGGAAGAATCTTTCTTGTTCTTGTTACTAGACTTGACTTGAGGCATCTAAGTGGATAAGAGTAAACGCTTGGCAATGTAAGAAGAACTTTTCTTGCGAAGATCATCATTGATTGCTTTTAAGAACTCATGCTCCTACTCAAGGTTGAGCTTTTCAAAGCGCAATTTCTCATGAGTCCTTAAAAGTTCTCGATGATCTCCTAAGATAGTTTCATGAGCTAACTTAAGAGTGTTTAGTTCTTTAGTTAGGGACTCAATCTTCTCCTTATCATTGTCATTTGTTTTATCTTGATTAGCATGATTAATTGATGTTTCATCATAGTATTCATCACTAGAGTTGTCAACAAGTAAATCATCATCACCTAACAAGTCATCTTCATCACTATTGAAATCAACATACTCGGGGTGTGATACCTTTGGGCCTTTAGCCATGAAGCATGTTCCAACTCCTTCATTTGGTGAGTCAAATATGTCGTAGGAGTTGGTTGTCACAAGTGCTAGATCGTTAACACCTTCATCTTGAGTATATTCAGAGTCGGAGTGATAGCTTCTCTCGGAGTGGTTGTCGGAGTCGGAGCCGGATACCCATTCACCAACATGAGCTTGATGTCTTCGTTTTGTGTAGCTCCTTGATGACTTGTACTTTCTTTCCGAATCCTTGCTTCTCCGTGAGGGTCTTCGTTCATAACGATCATCTCTACTCCTTCTTTCTCTAGATGGTGCTTCTTCTCTTCTACTTATTCTCTTGGGAGAATCTTCTCTTCTCTTGTAGGGGGTCGTACACTCATTGGAATAGTGTTCGGGCCTTCCACAATTGTAGCAGTTTCCCTCTCGACTAGAAGATCTTTTGTCATTGTAGGACCTTGATTTGGAGCTTCTCTCTTTGCTTCTACTCTTGTACAACTTGTTGAAGTTCTTCACCATTAAGCTCAATTCTTCATTGAAGGTTTGTTTCTCACTCGATGATGTGGGGGCTTCACATGAGGCTTTGTAAGCACCACTTGATTTGTTTCTCACTCGATGACTTCCGTTGGCTTGAGATCTTTGTAATTGGGCATCATTTGGATCAATGTGCACACGGTATCATATTTTCCATCCAAGGCTCTTAGGATCTTCTTGATGATGAATCTATCGGTCATCTCTTTACTCCCTAAGCTGGCAATCTCATTTGTGATAAGAGCAAGCCTAGAGTACATTTCAGCGACACCTTCACCATCCTTCATTTTGAACTTGTCAAGTTGACTTTGAAGCACATCCAACTTGGATTCCTTGACGGAGTCGGTACCTTCATGCATGTCAATCAAAGTATCCCAAATTGCCTTTGCATTCTCAAGACGGCTGATTTTGTTGAATTCTTCAGGGCACAATCCGTTGAAGAGGATATCACAAGCTTGAGCGTTGTATTGTAGCATCTTCAACTCATCTGCGGTAGCTTCATGATTTGGTTCTTTCCCATCAAAGAATTCACCTTGCAAGACAACACACACAATATCCCAAACGGCGGGGTTATGTCCAAGAATATGCATTTTCATCTTATGCTTCCAACTAGCAAAATTAGTACCATCAAAGTAAGGACCTCTACGGTGATAATTTCCCTCGCTAGACGCCATACTCTCCTAGGTTGTGAAACCAAGGCTATGACCACCAAAAGCTATGGAAATCAAAGCAAATGGAGACCAAAGCTCTGATACAACTTGTAGGATCGAAAGTATGTCTAGAGGAGGAGGTGATTAGACTACTTGACCAAATAAAAATCTAGCCTTTTCCCAATTTTAGTTCTTGGCAGATTTTAGCTATCTTAGCACAAGTCAAGCAATCTCCACACAATTCAAGCAAGCATGCAAAAAGAGTATATGAGCAGGAGAAAGTAAAGCATGCAACTTGCAAGAATGTAAAGGGAAGGGTTTGGAGGATTCAAACGCAATTGGATACACGAATGTTTTTGTCGTGGTTCCGATAGGTGGTACTATCGTACATCCACGTTGATGGAGACTTCAACCCACGGAGGGTAACGGTTGCGCGAGTCCACGGAGGGCTCCACCCATGAAGGGTCCACGAAGAAGCAACCTTGTCTATTCCATCATGGCCGTCGCCCACGAAGGACTTGCCTCACTAGCGGTAGATCTTCACGAAGTAGGCGATCTCCTTGCCCTTACAAACTCCTTGGTTCAACTCCACAATCTTGTCGGAGGCTCCCAAGTGACACCTAGCCAATCTAGGAGACACCACTCTCCAAGAAGTAACAAATGGTGTGTTGATGATGAACTCCTTGCTCATGTGCTTCAAATGATAGTCTCCCCAACACTGAACTCTCTCTCTCACAGGATTTGGATTTGGTGGAAATAAGATTTGAGTGAAAAGCAACTTGGGGAAGGCTAGAGATCAAGATTCATATGGTTGGAATGGAATATCTTGACCTCAACACAAGGGTAGGTGGTTCTCTCTCAGAAAATGTGTATTGGAAGTGTAGGTATGTTCTAATGGATCTCTCTACGAATGAAGAGTGGGTGGAGGGGTATATATAGCCTCCACACATAATCTAACCGTTACACATAATTTGCCAAACTCGGTCGGACCGATTCAGCAAACCTAGTGACCGTTAGGATTTTCTGTGGGATTGAGATGCAACTCGGTAGGACCGATATGGTTAGGGTTAGGGCATAACGTAATCTTGGTGTGACCGATTACACAAACTCGGTGGGACTGATTTTGGTAATAAGCTAACCAAAGAGTTGGTCAGGTAAACTCGGTGGGACCGATTCGCTCATCTCGGTGAGACCGAAATGTTACAAAAGGGAAACAGAGAGTTTACATTGCAATCTCGGTGGGACCGATCGCTCATCTCGGTAAGACCAAAACGTTACGAAGGGAAACACAGAGATTACAATCCCATCTCGGTGAGACCGAGATCCCTATCGGTGAAACCGAATTGCTAGGGTTTGTGGCAGTGGCTATGACATTTGAAACTCGGTGGCGCCGGATAGATAGAATCGGTGGGGACGAGTTTGACTTTTGGTTTAGGTCATATGTGGATGTGGGAAGGTAGTTGAGGGTTTTGGAGCATATCACTAAGCACTTTGAGCAAGCAAGCCATTAAGCAACACCTCATCCCTCTTTGATAGTATTGGCTTTTCCTATAGACTCAATGTGATCTTGGATCACTAAAATATAAAATGTAGAGTCTTGATCTTGAAGCTTGAGCCAAACTTTTTGTCCTTAGAATTTTGAGGGATCCACTTTCCGCATCCATGCCATGCCATTCATTGAGCTTTTCCTGAAATATTAATCTTGGAATAATGTTAGCTCAATGAGCTATTTAGGAATTACCAAAACCACCCGGGGATAGTTGCACTTTCAATAGGACCGCGGGCACTGCGGCTTGCGCACGTCCGTTGGGCGGCTCATACTGGTGTATGCAGCCCCTGGCGTGTTGATGTAGATGTAGAAGTCATCCGCAACATTTGAAGACGGCACGGCCGCGAGAAACGGCCGTGGCGTTGTAAGCCGGTGCGGTCGCAAGAGACGACCGTGGCGTTGTAAGCCGGTGCGGGGCTTCATTGAGTAACGCGACACGAATGACCACCTATGCTGAATGATGTCGGCACGCCTCCATCTCCATGGTATAATGCCTCTTTGTAATGAATAATGGTCCCTGCGTATAGAAAATACGTAGAGTAGAATAGTTGTCGAAAGAATTTAATATGTACTAATAAAAATAGACTGGACTGGTATCACCTAATGATCTGGACGATAGATGATATATGTGCAATCGTGCATCAGACGTCCATTCAGATGATCCATATGCAGACTGTGGTAGCACTTTTCACATGAGATGCTTTGGAAAATCAATGGTTGTTAGGGGCCGTGCCGCTATCTCCTGTGTGGGAGTACATGGCTGTTGTTCTGTCTCTCTCTTTTCCTCTTTCTTTTCAATGATAGACAAGGCAGCTGCCCCTCTTTTTTTATGCTTGTTCCTCTGGTGACTTGACATGGCGTGATGTCGTGGTGTAACAGCCTCACTAAGGGCATGTACAGTGGAAGCAGTAGCAAGGTGATGCTCCCGTACATCCATGTAGGTTTGGCGAGCTAGGACCACCCCCATACTGATTAGTGCCCTACGCACATGCTGCCTCATATACATCAGCCTGAGCTATTTTCTTCTCTAGCTTGCCACACACTTTTCCTCTTTCCCTTCTCTCCCTTCCTTTCCTTACCTTTCTTCAACGAAGCAGCAAACTCCTCTGCAGGAGTCACCTCCTGTCTGCAAGCTATAGCTTTATTGCCATGATGGCATCCAAGCCTAGCTGGCCTACGGAGCAGCATGTCTGGGGCTAACCATTGGCCATGCCCTAAGTCGGGCTATTGCCCCTACAACTCCCTTGCTGCTCAATTTGTTGCAGTAGTGATGGATTAGATGACTTTGTAAGACCGGCTTTAAAGTGGCGTTTTAAAACATGCTAGCGGATGCGAACTTGGAGGCATCGGCGTCTTGGCGGAGCCGAGGTGCTTGGAGGCCACAGAAAACCGAAGGACTTGTGCGCAGAGACTTGTAGAAAAAATGACCTGCCATGAAGGAAGGCGTGAGCAGATCCGGTGGCTTGGTGGAGGTGGTTAACCATAGCAGAGGCAGTGATTTGGTTGTGGAGTAGGGCGACTTGCGCGGACAAAGCACGCAGTGGCACGAGCCGGCAGAGGGTGCAGCAGTAGCCGGCCACGCGATGAGCCGGCGGGAGACACGGTAGTAGCCAGCAGCGCGGCTGGAGGCCGAGTGGTGAGCCGGTCTAAAAGCGGGCGAGTCGCGCAGAGGAGGAGACTTGGATCGGAGTGACGAGGCCCAGGAGGCTTTGGTATTGCTGCGGCGGTTGTGGCCAGCTCGAGGACGCGAGGCGCGGGCAGGTTGGCGAGGCCGAGCTCGGGGATGGGGCCACGACGGTGCTAAGCCAAGGCAGCTCGGAGGCCTCGGCTGCGGCGGCGGCTTCAATAGCGAGGCCGACGGAGCTGCGTGAGAGGCAAGTGGCTCGCTGGTCGCGGGTATGGCACGAGACAGGGTCGGCGGGCAAGGTGGCTCACAGCGCTCAGTAGTTGCAACCTAAGACGGACCACGGCGACGGAAGAAAGCCGGCCTCAAGGTGAGGACGAGACCACGACGGCCATGGTAGCGACTTAAGGTCGGCTTTACAGAGACCGTCGGAAGAGGCGGCTTGGATTGGTGCGAGACGGCGGATCAGGCAGGCCATGGCATGCTACGGGATCGTAGCAACTCCTTGCGTCACGTCAGGATGTGGTAGGTAGAGACAGATTGGAATAGCTTGGAGAAGAAGAAGAAGCACGGAGGAAGGCTTGGGATTAGAGATAATAAAATTCAGTTTACAGATCGATGTCTCCTTCTCGTCGAGCTAGGCTATATGTAGTTATCATTACAGGCCACAGTGGGCCGGCCCATCAGGCCACTCACACACACACGGGTGGGCACAGCCCAGGTCGTTGCATGCCCCTTCTCTTAAGAAATGGGACACCCTCGTATTGTTCATCATCTTGTCGTTGTCGCTGGTGCCAGCAGTGATGCCCACTCCCAGGTTACCATCGAGAGAGGAAGGCCACGCCAGGTAATCTTGATTACAGCCGAGTATGTCCGCATACTTGCACCAAACGAGATTGTAATACTTGAGTAGGATTTAGCGGTGTTTAGATCTGAAGAACAGCCAGATCAGTGGTGCTATCATTTGCACTAGAGGCTGTGCAGGTTTCAGCAGAGAAACATGGACCACTGGATGTATCTTGCTGGGCGCTGGAAGGGCGAGCCGGTAAGCCACTTTGCCCACTTTCCAAAATCTGGTAAGGACCAAAGTATTTGAATCCTAGCTTGTGGTTGGATCTTCTGACTACTGATTGTTGCACATACGGTTGAAGTTTCAGGTATGCCCATTCCCCCACTGCAAACTGCCGACCCGATCGGTGTTTATCTTCCTGTGCCTTCATGCGTTGTTGAGCGTGTAGTAGGTCCTCCCTGATCAGTACTTGCATAAGGTTACGTTCAGCTAACCACCCTGACAGATCAGATGACAATGAGCTCTGGAGATTGGCAATGCCTAAGTTTCTGGGTTGGTATCAATGGAGAACTTGAAATGGTGTTTTTCCCAAAGCTGAGAGGTGGTTAGTATTGTACCCATACTCTGCCTGGGGCAGCCAATAATCCCATTTCTTTGGAGCAGAGTGTACCATGCACCATAGAAATGTTTCCAGACACTGGTTGAGTTTCTCAGACTAACCATCAGCTTCTGGATGAGTGGCAGAATTCATGTTCATCTTTGTGTCAGTTAATTTGCACAACTCTTGCCACAAAGTGCTTGTGAAGATAGGATCTCGATTAGTGACTATAACCATGGGAAGATCGTGGAGTTTATACACATTATCCAGGTAAACTTGTGCTACTTGGAGAGCAGTGAATGGATGAGCCAGAGGTAGGAAATGGCCATACTTGCTAAATTTCTCAATGACCACCAGGATAGTGTCAAAATTCTTGCTCTTTGGTAGACCTCCAATAAAATCCATAGTAACCAAATTACATGCTTCTTTAGGTACATGCAGAGGGCTGAGCAAGCCAGGCTTTCTAATATGTTCAACTTTAGCTTGTTGACACACAGTGCATTCTTTCACATAGCTTTGAATATCCTGCTTCATGGCAGGCCAGGCAAACAGAGCTTTAATCCTTTGATAAGTACCTTGGAACCCCGAGTGACCTCCCACTCCACTAGCATGTAAGGATAACATGATTGTTTTGTGGGCTTTAGTATTATGACCCAGCCACACTCTATCTTTGTATCTGATGATACCTTGATGTAACACATATCCCTTGTCATTTGAGCCAGAGAGAGATAGATCTTGGAGCATTTGTTTGTCCTTCTCATGTTGCTGATATCCTTCAGATACCACAATCAACCACTTAGGTGTGCAAAAGGAAATTGTATGCAGTTCACTAGGGGAAGGTGATCTTGAGAGAGCATCAGTTGCAGTATTTTCCTGCCCTTTCTTGTATAGTATAATATAGTATAGTATATCTCGGTCCCAGTAAGTTCAACAGTGCTTTCTGTTGCATTGGACTGCTGATTTTTTGATCTTGCAAGTGTGTCAGACTCCTATGATCTATTGCCAATGTAAATGGAGCATGCTATAAATAACTTCTCCACTTATCCACAGCTAGTATGATAGCTAAACACTCTCTTTCATAGGTGGAGAGTGCTTGAGATTTGGGGCCCAGGGCTTTGCTTAGATAGGAAATAGGGTGACCTTCTTCCATTAACACTGCCCCAATTCCATTGTTGCTGGCATCAATTTCAATCACAAATGTTTCCTTGAAATTAGGCAGAGCCAGTACAGGGGCTTGAGCTAGGGCAGTTTTCAGACTCTGAAATGCAGCTTCTGTAGTAGGTGTCCAGGTCAACACTACATCCTTCTTTAGCAAATCAGAGAGACTCCTGCTGATAATGCCATAATGTTTGATGAACCTTCTATAATAGCCAATAAGGCCTAAAAACCCCTCACTTGCTTCACATTTATTGGTACTGGCCAATCTCTAACAGCTGAAATTTTAGTAGGGTCGGTTTGAACTCTAGCTCCACTGACCACATTACCAACGTCTTCCAGCTCCTGTTGGTCAAAGGAACACTAGATCAACTTGACATATAGTTGGCTTTTTTGCAGAATGGTGAAGACCTGTTCTGAGTGTTTTAAGTGCTCCTCCAAGGTTGCACTATAGATAAGAATATCATCCATAAAAACTAGTACACATTTGCTCAGTAAAAGTGCAAACAGGATATTCATGGAAGCTTGAAAAGTTGCAGGGGCATTGGTTAACCCAAATGGCATTAGTTTGAAATCATACAGGCCATGATGAGTTTTAAAGGCAGTTTTGTGTTCCTCCCCATCAACCAATCTGATCTGACGATAGCCAGCTGATACACCCATTTTGCATCATCCTTTTATATAGATATTTATTGCATTATGGGTTGTTATTACACATTATGTCACAAGACTTATGCATATTCTCTCTTATTTTACAAGGTTCGCATGAAGAGGGAGAATGCCGGCAGCTAGAATTCTGGGTTGGAAAAGGAGCAATATTGGAGACCTATTCTGCACAACTCCAAAAGTCCTAAAACTCCACGGAAGTCAGTTTTGGAATATATAAAAAATATTGGGCGAAGAAAGCACCTGAGGGGAGCCACCCACCATCCATGACGGTGGGGGCGCCCTACCCCCCTGGGCGCGCCCCCTGTCTCGTGGGCCCCCTGGCAGGCCTCTGGTGCCCATCTTTGGCTATATGAAGTCTTTCGCCCTGGAAAAAATCATAAGCAAGCTTTTGGGACGAAACTCCGCCGCCATGAGGCGGAACCTTGGCGGAACCAATCTAGGGCTCCGGCGAAGCTGTTCTGCCGGGGAAGCATCCCTCCGGGAGGGGGAAATCATCACCATTCTCATCAGCATCGATCCTCTCATCAGGAGGGGGTCAATCTTCACCAGCATCATCTCATCTCAAACCCTAGTTCATCTCTTGTATCCAATCTTTGACTCAAAACCTCAGATTGGTACATGTGGGTTTCTAGTAGTGTTGATTACTCCTTGTAGTTGATGCTAGTTGGTTTACTTGGTGGAAGATCATATATTCAGATCTGTCGGATGTGGGCTTCCGGCAAACCCTTAAGGTTCGAACACTGGGGTGCGCGCGAAGTCATTCGTTCCCACCAGTCAACGCCTTAGCTCACTAAGATCTCGCGGACGAACTCGACGAACTCACAACACAGAAAGACACAAGATTTATACCGGTTCGGGCCACCATTGTGGTGTAATACCCTACTCCAATGTGGTGGTGGTGGATTGCCTCTAGGGCTCATGATGAACATTACAAGGGAAGAACCGCCTCCTGAGGTTGAGGTGTTCTTGAGCTCGGTGAGCTTGTGTATGTGTGTGTGGTCTGAATGATCCGTCTCTCTCCCTGTCCTCCCTCTCTAAGGTGGTGGCTAGTCCTATTTATATAGGCCCTGGTCCTCTTCCCAAATATCGAGCGGGAAGGGAGCCAACAATGGCGGGCTAATTCGAAGGGGGGCAGCTAGTACAATCTACCCTGACAAAAGTGGTCTTCGCCTGCCAAAGGCTCTGGTGGTGACGCCGTCTTGGGCTCCACGATGACCTCCGTCTTGCCGTCCTCCTGGTCTTGTTCTCGTTGCACCAATATAGAAACATTTTCCTGATGCCTCGGTACTATTCGCCTGCGCTTGCCTCCTTAGCACCAAAGAGGAAACAAGGACGCTGCGCGCGCTGGCGCCCTCCTGGTGCCATGCGTCATGGCTCACGTCATGAGGGTCTCGTGAGGTTTGCCCCTCCTTGATATCTCTGCTCCTCATGAGCCTGCCTAGCTGGGCTACTCCTTAGGAGGTCTTGCGTCGTCCGCCTCGTGAGGCTTGGACCCTCGCAAGGGTCTTGGATGCTTTGCTGGTGAAGATGGGCCATACGGCCTGCAGGTTCAGCCACGTCGCGGGCCGCAGGCAGGCAAGTCTGGGGACCCCCATTCCTAGAACACCGACAAGATCCTTTATGCATATTAATACCTCTCTGATTATGAACATGAATATGATTTGTGAGTAGTTACGTTTGTTCCTCATGACATGGGAGAAGTCTTGCTATAAGTAGTCATGTGAGTTTGCTATTCCCTCAATATTTTGATGAGATGTATGTTGTCTTTCCTCTAGTGGTGTCATGTGAACGTCGACTACATGACAGTTCACCATTATTTGGGCCTAGGGGAAGGTATTGGGAAGTAATAAGTAGATAATGGGTTGCTAGAGTGACAGAAGCTTAAACCCTAGTTTATGCGTTGCTTCGTAAGGGGTTGATTTGGATCCACATGTTTCATGCTATGGTTAGATTTACCTTAATACTTCTTTTGTAGTTGCGGATGCTTGCAAGAGGGGTTAATCATAAGTGGGATGCTTGTCCAAGCAAGGGCAGTACCCAAGCACCATTCCACCCACATATCAAATTATCAAAGTAACGAACGTGAATCGTATGAGCATGATGAAAACTAGCTTGACGATAATTCCCATGTGTCCTCGGGAGCGCTTTCCTTTATATAAGAGTTTGTCCAGGCTTGTCCTTTGCTACAAAAAGGATTAGGTCATCTTGCTGCACCTTATTTACTTTTAGTACTTGTTACCCGTTACAAATTACCTTATCACAAAACTATATGTTACCGATAATTTCAGTGCTTGCGGAGAATACCTTACTGAAAACTGCTTATCATTTCCTTCCGCTCCTAGTTGGGTTCTACACTCTTATCGAAAGGACTATGATAGATCCCATATACTTGTGGGTCATCAAGACTCTTTTCTGGCGCTGTTGCCGGGGAGTGAAGCACCTTTGGTAGGAGGAATTTGGTAAGGAAAATTTTTATATAGTGTGCTGAAATTTACTGTCACTTGTTACTATGGAAAGTAATCCTTTGAAGGGCTTGTTCAGGGTATCTTCACCCCGACCAATAGAGCAAAGAGTTTCTCCTCAACCTACTGAACCTACTGAAAATATTTACTTTGAAATTCCTTCGGGCATGATAGAGAAACTGCTAGCTAATCCTTTTACAGGAGATGGAACATTACATCCTGATTTGCACCTAATCTATGTGGATGAAGTTTGTGGATTATTTAATCTTGTAGGTATGCCCGAGGATGTTATCAAGAAGAAGTTCTTCCCTTTATCTTGAAGGGAAATACATTGACATGGTTTAGGCTATGTGATGATATTGGATCATGGAAGTACAACCGATTGAAATTGGAATTTCATCAGAAGTTTTATCCTATGCATCTGGTTCATCGTGATCGTAATTATATATATATAATTTTGACCTCGCAAAGGGGAAAGCATAGCTCAAGCTTGGGGGAGGCCTAAGTCAATGTTATATTCATGCCCCAATCATGAGCTCTCAAGAGAAATTATTATTCAAAAAATGTATGCTCGGCTTTCTCTCAATAATTGCTCCATGCTCGATACTTCTTGTACTGCTTCTTTTATGATGAAGACTATTAAAATCAAATGGGATTTATTGGAAAGAATTAAATGCAACTCTGAAGATTGGGAACTCGACAAAGGTAAGGAGTCGGGTATAACACCTAAGTTTGATTGTGTTAAATATTTTATGGATACCGATGCTTTTCGTGAATTTAGCTCTAAATATGGACTTGACTCTGAGATAGTAGCTTCTTTCTGTGAATCATTTGCTACTCATGTTGATCTCCCTAAGGAGACGTGGCTCAAATATCATCCTCCCATTGAAGTAAAAGTAGTTGATCCTATTGTTCCAACCACTTATATTGAGAAATCACCTTTCCCTACTAGAATAAAGGATCATGCTAAAGCTTCAACTGTGGTTCGTGAGAGAAATACTAGAACACCTACACCCTCTGAGCAAATTAAAGCTGAACCTAGTATTGCTATGGTGAAAGATCTCTTGTCCGATAATATTGATGGGCATGTTATTTATTTTTGTGATGAAGCTGCTAGAATTGCTAGACCCGATACTATAAATAAACATAGACCTTTTGTAGGTATGCCTATTATTTCTGTTAAAATAGGAGATCATTGCTATCATGGCTTATGTGATATGGGTGCTAGTGCGAGTGCAATACCTCATTCTTTATACGAAGAAATTATGCACGATATTGCACCTGCTGAGTTAGAAGGTATTGATGTTACAATTAAGCTTGCCAATAGAGATACTATTTCACCGGTTAGGATTGTTAGAGATGTTGAAGTCTTGTGTGGGAAAGTTCAATATCCTACTGATTTTCTTGTTATTGGTTCCCCACAAGATGACTTTTGTCCCATTATAATTGGTAGACCCTTCTTGAATACTGTTAATGATAAAATAGACTACAAAAAGGATATTGTTACTATTGGTTTAGGGGATATGTCTCATGGTTTCAATTTTGCTAAATTCCATGGAAAACCCCATGATAAATAATTTCCTAGTAAAGATGAAATTATTGGTCTTGCTTCTATTGTCGTGCCTCCTAATGATCCTTTAGAACAATATTTGCTAGACCATGAAAATGATATGTTTATGAATGAAAGAAAGGAAATAGATGAAGTATTCTTTAAACAGGGACCTATTTTGAAACACAACTTGCCTGTTGAAATTCTAGGGGATCCTCCTCCACCCAAGGGTGATCCCGTGTTTGAGCTTAAACCATTGCTTGATACTCTTAAATATGCTTATCTTGATGAAAAGAAGATATATCCTGTTATTATTAGTGCTAACCTTTCAGATCAAGAAGAAGAGAAATTATTGAAAACTCTGAAGAAGCACCGTGCTGCTATTGGATATACTCTTGATGAGCTTAAGGGCATTAGTCCCGCTCTATGCCAGCACATAATAAAATTGGAGAAAGACACTAAACCGGTTGTTGATCACCAACGACGGTTAAATCCTAAGATGAAAGAAGTGGTAAGAAAAGAAATACTAAAGCTTCTGGAGGCAGGTATAATTTATCCCGTTGCTAATAGTCAGTGGGTAAGTCATGTCCATTGTGTCCCTAAGAAGGGAGGTATTACTGTTGTTCCAAATGATAAAGATGAATTGATCCCACAAATAATTGTTACAGGTTATAGGATGGTAATTGATTTCTGCAAATTAAATAAAGCTACTAAAAGTATTATTACCCTCTACCTTTTATTGATCAAATGCTAGAAACAGGATCGGGAAAAGATGGTTATTCTGGTTTCTCTCAAATACCTATGTCAAAAGAGGATTAAGAAAAGACCACTTTTACTCGCCCTTTCGGTACCTTTGCTTATAGACGTATGCTTTTTGGTTTATGTAATGCACATGCTACCTTTCAAAGATGCATGACGGCTATATTCTCTGACTTTTGTGAAAAGATTGTTGAGGTTTTCATGGATGATTTTTCT
Organism: Triticum urartu; assembly: GCF_003073215.2. Lineage (NCBI taxonomy): Eukaryota > Viridiplantae > Streptophyta > Magnoliopsida > Poales > Poaceae > Triticum > Triticum urartu. The sequence continues at coordinate 255,544,027 of NC_053025.1, forward strand.
GTATATGGAACTTCTTTTGATGATTGCTTAAGCAACCTTGATCGAGTTTTGCAGAGATGTGAAGAAACTAATCTTGTGTTGAATTGGGAGAAGTGCCACTTTATGGTTAATGAAGGTATTGTCTTGGGGCATTAAATTTCTGAAATAGATATTGAATTTGATAAAGCTAAAGTTGATGCTATTGAAAAGATGCCGTGTCCTAAGGACATTAAAGGTATAAGAAGTTTCCTTGGTCATGCTGGTTTTTATAGGAGGTTCATTAAAGGCTTCTCAAAAATTTCCAGGCCTCTAACTAATCTCTTAGAAAAAGATGTTCCTTTTTTCTTTGATGATGATTCTATAGAAGCAAGTGAAATACTTAAGAAAGCCTTGATTTCTGCACCTATTGTTCAGCCTCCTGATTGGAATTTACCCTTTGAAATTATGTGTGATGCTAGTGATTATGTTGTAGGTAATGTTCTAGGACAAAGAATTGATAAGAAGTTAAATGTTATCCAATATACTAATAAAACTCTAGATAGTGCCCAGAGAAATTATGCAACTACTGAAAAGGAATTTTTAGTTGTTGTATTTGCTTGTGATAAGTTCAGACCTTATATTGTTGATTCTAAAGTAACTATTCACACTAATCATGCTGCTATTAAATACCTGATGGAAAAGAAAGATGCTAAACCTAGACTTATTAGATGGGTTCTCCTACTACAAGAATTTGATTTGCATATTATTGATAGAAAGGGAGCTGAGAAACCCATTGCAGACAACTTGCCTAGGTTAGAGAGTGTTCTTGATGACCCACTACCTATTGATGATAGCTTTCCTAATGAACAATTAGATGTCATAAATGCTTCTCATACTGCTCCATGGTATGCTCATTATACCAATTATATTGTTGCTAAATTTATACCACCTAGTTTCACATACCAGCAAAAGGAAAAGTTTTTCTATGATTTAAGACATTACTTCTGGGATGACCCACAACTTTATAAAAAAGGAGTATATGGTGTTATTAGACGTTGTGTACCTGAGCATGAACAGGAACATATCCTACGTAAGTGTCACTCCGAGGCTTATGGAGGACACCACGCTGGAGATAGAACTGCACATAAGGTATTGCTATCCATTTTTTATTGGCCTACTCTCTCCAAGGATGCCCATAAGTTTGTCTTGTCTTGTGATGAATGTCAAAGAATTGGTAATATTAGTAGACGTCAAGAAATGCCTATGAATTATTCACTAGTTTTTGAACCATTTGATGTTTGGGGCTTTGATTATATGGGACCGTTTCATTCCTCTAATGGGTATACACATATTTTAGTTGCTGTTGATTATGTTACTAAGTGGGTAGAAGCTATTCCATCTAGTAGTGCTGATCATGACACCTCCATTAATATGCTTAAAGAAGTTATTTTTCCCAGGTTTGGAGTCCCTAGATATTTAATGATTGATGGTGGTTCACACTTTATTCATGGTGCTTTTCGTAAAATGCTTGCTAACTATGATGTTAATCATAGAATTGCATCTCCATATCATCCACAGTCTAGTGGTCAAGTGGAACTGAGCAATAGAGAGCTTAAATTAATTTTGCAAAAGACTGTTAATAGATCTAGAAAGAATTGGTCCAAGAAACTTGATGATGCATTATGGGCCTATAGAACTGCATATAAAAATCCTATGGGTATGTCTCCATATAAAATGGTTTATGGAAAAGCATGTCACTTACCTCTCGAACTAGAACATAAGGCATATTGGGCCATTATAGAGCTCAATTATTATTTCAAACTTGTCGGTGACAAGAGACTATTTGACATTAGCTCACTTGATGAATGGGGAACCCAGGCCTATCAGAATGCCAAACTATTTAAAGAAAAGGTTCAAAGATGGCATGACAAAAGGATACAAAAACGTGAGTTTAATGTAGGTGATTATGTATTGTTATACAACTCTCGTTTAAGATTTTTTGCAGGAAAACTCCTCTCTAAATGGGAAGGTCCTTACGTGATCGAGGAGGTCTATCGTTTCGGTGCCATAAAAATCAACAGCTTCGAAGGCACAAATCCGAGGGTGGTGAACGGTCAAGGAATCAAACATTATATCTCAGGTAATCCTATAAATGTTGAAACTAATGTTACTGAAACCGTAACACCGGGGGAGTATATAAGGGACACCTTCCAGAATGATTCAGCCTCCGAAAAGGAAGAGGTATGTGGTATGGTAAGTAAACCGACTCCAAAATAGTTCTAACATCAATTTTTCTCCGTTTTGGGATATTTAAGAAAATAGGAAATTAAGAAGCAGTCTGTGTCAGCGTTCTAAGAATGGGGGTCCCCATACTTGCCTGCCTGCGGCCTGCATCGTGGCTCCACCAGCGGCCCTATATGGCCCATCTTCACCAGCAAACACTCAAGACCCTCGCGAGGCGGATGATGCAAGACCTCCTCAAGGGCGGCCTCACCAGGCCGGCTCGCGAGGGGCGGAGGGATCAAGGCAAGGGACACCTCGCGAGGTTTGTGTGATGCAAGCCATGACGACTGGAGCCAGGTGGCGCCAGCGCGCACAGTATCCTCGTTTCCTCTTTGGTGCTAAAGGGGCAAGCGCAGGCGAGGAGTCCCGATGCATCAGGAAAATGTTTCCATATCGGTGCAACAAGACCAAGACCAGCAGGACGGAGGTCACCATGGAGCCCAAGACGGTGTCACCACCAGAGCCTTTGGCAGGCGAAGACTACTTTTGTCAGGATAACTTGTACTAGCTATCCCCCTTCAAATTGGCCATTGTGGGATCCCTTCCCGCCTAATATTTGGGAAGAGGACCCGGGCCTCTATATATAGGACTAGCCACCATAGTAGGGAGGCATTCTGATCCGAGAGAGCATCAACTCACCAAGCACAAGAACACCTCACCTTAGGAGGCTGTTCTTCCCTTGTAACTTTTCATCCTCAGCCCAAGAGGCAATCCACCACACCACACTGCAGTAGGGTATTACACCACATCGGTGGCCCGAACTAGTATAAACTCTTGTGTCTCGTGTTCTTTGGGTTCGTCGAGCTAGGCCGTGAGATCATGATGTGTGCAAGCTAGAGAGGGGGAGAGATCTTTGTGCGCACCCCAGTGTTCGAACCTCAAGGGTTTTGCCGAAACCCGAAATCTAACATTTTGGTGTGCCAGGTAGGGGTGTTCTTAAGATTTCCTCTTCGTCAATCCGCGCTCCGCCACTCCACCAAGTTCATGGCCGACGCTCGTCGGGCCCGCGCTGAGCGCCGGGCCACTCTCGCCACCCGCGTCGCTCAGACAGCCCCTGTAGGCGGACCTCCCTGTCGTTCTTCGTCACCCGCCGCCAACGCCGCCACCGGCCCGGCAGCAAACGAGCAGCAAGATTCCTCACTGCACCCCTCCATGCGGCGAGATGGACACACCGCCACCCCATTGCTGACTCCGGCCAGCTCATTGTCTCACGCTCGCCATGAACCCACGGACGCGCAGGCCGCGCTGCTCATGGCACGCGAGCTCCTGCGCTACCGCCCGGTCGACGACCTCTATGAGGACTGGTTGGACCGCATCGCCGAGCTCGTGAGAGCCGCGGGGGGCTCTCCTGCACCATCCCTCTCGCTGCCTCAACCGCCCCAAGCCGCGGGTGATGTGGCTCACGGGCGCCTCTGCCCCCTCCGCACCAGGATGGCACTCTCGCGCCGAGACATGTGGCTTATGGAGCGCCTCTGCCTCCTCCGCGTCAAGATAGTGTCCTCGCTCCAAGATGCGCGGTCACGCGGCATGATCCACCACGCCTTTTGCCCGCACACGAAGAAAGAAGTTGCCAAGGGATCCCCCATCTGCAAGAAAACGCTCCACCGCTCCCAGCACCGCCATGTCAGGATCGCTTTCCGCGGCAGGGCCATGAGCCACTTGCCGTGGCAGTGCAGGGACACCAAGATCAAGCTCCGCCTCCCCGACGGGCCCAAGTGGCCATGACAGGCTGCTGTGCCTTCACTCCTGAGCTGCGTAGCGTCGTCTGGCCAGGCAAGTTCAAGCCGGATCTGCCTCCTCGCTACGACGGCACCCCCGACCCTGCGGAGTTCTTGCAGCTCTACGAGCTGAGCATCGAGGCGGCCAACGGCGACGAAAAGGTCATGGGGAGCTGGTTTCCCATGGCTCTCAAGGACGGTGCCCGCTCATGGCTCCTGAACCTGCCCCCGGGCTCGATCTCCTCCTGGGACCAGATGCGCGAAAGCTTCATCACCAAGTTCTAGGGCACTTGCGACCACCCCCCGGTCGTGGGTGACCTACGACGCATCAAGAAACAGCCGGCAGAGACCCTCCAGAAGTACATCCAGCGCTTCAACAGTGTGCGCCTCAAGATCCCCAAGGTGACAGATGAGGCCATCATCTCAGCACTTTCCGATGGTGTCCATGACATCAAGATGAAGGAGGACCTCGCCATCCATGAGGAGCTGTGCACGACTTTGGAGCTATTCAACATAGCAACCAAGTGTGAAAGAGCTGAGGAGGGGCATCTCTCCCTCCTCGAGCTCCCTGCTGCAGACCCAGAGGAGAAGAAGGCCAAGGTCAAGGACGTGAAGCGCAAAGGGGTGGCCGTACTTGCGGCAGAGTTAGATACCAAGCGCGGCTTAGACCTCCTTGAGTCGTCCAAGGACAGCCATACGTTCTCCGCCTTCCACAACATGCGCAGCCACAACACCAATGATTGTCAAGAACTCAGGGCCATTCGAGATGGACACTTCGGTCGATGCCCCAAGCGCAACGACCAGGGCTACGGACGAGGAGGTGGACGAGGTGGAGGACGTTGGGATGACCGCAGCCCTCGCCAGGAGTGGCAGAACGAGCCTCGCGAGGACCGCGAGGACCGCTGGCAGGACCAGCCTCGCGAGGGAGCCTGGAGGGACCAGCCTCGCGAGGATCGTCTTCAGGGCAACACTGGTCTCCCTCTGTTGCCGCTGCCATGAAGGAGCAACGACGACCACCAATAGGACGAAGGGGCTGGGGGCTTCCAAGAGCCGCGCGCCATCGCCTGCATCTTAGGTGGCACTCAGGCCCCAGCTTCCCAGCGTATCTTCAAGCAGTTCTCTCGTGAGGTGAATGCAGCCCTCCCCAAGCTCGAGGCTACGCGCCCGCTCAGGTGGTCCAAGTACGCCATCACCTTTAGCTCGGCAGACCAGCTCAAATGTGCGGCAACCACTGGCGTCCTCCCGATGCTCTTTTCACCCGTTAGCAGCAATGTCCAAGTCACCAAGACCCTCATCAACGGCGGCGCAGGGCTTAGTGTCCTATCTGTCAAAACATTTGACAGCCTTCAAGTGCCATACGATCAGCTCCAGTCCACCAAGCCTTTCTCAGGAGTGACTGATGGCTCCACCACCCCGATAGGGCAAGTTCGTCTCCCTATCACCTTCGGTCAGCGCGACAACTACCACACCGAGCTCGTCGACTTTGACGTCGCCCGCATCCGCCTGTCGTACAACGCCATCCTCGGGTACCCAGCGCTGGCCAAATTCATGGCAGTCACCCACCATGGCTACAACATCCTCAAGATGCTGGGAAGCGGCGGAATCATCACAGTCCCCTTCGAAGAAAGATACGCGGTGTGCTCCCTCGAGCGCGCCTTCCAAGCTGCAGCAGTCGAAGACCCTAGCAACGCATATGTGTAGTACCCTCCTAAGGCCAACCCCAAGAAGAAGAAGTAGCTGCTCCGCACTGGGCCTCAGGGGAGCGGCGCCACCTCAGGATCGGTGCTCGCACCTGGCGCGCCACCCTCCCTCTCATAGGGAGGCGCGCCCGGCGCCCTCCTCAACCAGGGCTCGGGGGCTCTCTTCTGGAGAGCCTCAGACCTGGCCAGCATCACGAGGGAGGCGCTTGGGCACCACATGTAGGTGTGCTTCGCGGCACGTTTCCCTCAGGAGGACACTGGGCGGGGAGAGCCCGGCTCTCAGGAGTTCATCACCAAGACCACTCAGGAGCTTCAGGAAGCAAGAGCAATATGCGGCGACCGCCGCCCACTTGGCACTGCTCCCCATTCATGCGAGGGTGGTGAGCTGCGCATCTGCATTGACATCCCGGGGCTCAATAGGGCCGCATCTCAGGAGTGCTTCTGGCCTCCGCGTGTTGGACGGTGTGAGGGTCCGCCTCATAGCTACGTCCGCATGCCGTTCGTCCTGTCGAGTGTGGCTGCCGCCTTCCAGCGCAACCTACGGAGCATCCTGGCAGGTTAGGAGGCCAGGCACCACGCAGTCCTGGCAGAGATGGAGACGGTCCTTAGGAGGCCACCTGAGCCTCCAGAGCCTCCCGAGGCTGTGGGTCCCGATGGCTCATGGGGAGCGACTCCTTCGCCACGTGTTTTCAGCTACCCCAACACTCCTTCGACAACCAAACCAGGTGACATTTTCCAAGTTTATTTAGCTCGGAGAGCCCCTGGGGTGCATCATTCCCAGGGCATGTGGGTCTGTCCCTGCGGCATGTATCCGCTTGCATCTTTAGTTCACCCTGCTGGGGGCGCCCCTAGGGTGCATCATCCCAAGGCCGCTCTGGTCTAACCAAGTGGCATGTATCGTTCTTGCGTTTACCTAAGTCAGTCTGCTTTTCATGCATGATCTAACTATGGTCATCGCCGCCTGCTTGATTATCGCTCCCCCCCCACGGGAACCTCTCATGCCGGCACGGTGCTTGTGCTCGGTTTCGTCCCTGCAACGCTGACAAATCTGAGCGGTCGAGCTCTGGCTCGTGGCATGCCCACGCACGTCACCCCACCAGACCCTCAGTGCCTTCACCTCCTTGCGAAGCAACCAGTGGCGGACCGGCATTCACCATGGCAATTTGTGCCCTTCCTCATGCTAACTCGCAGGAACCTCCTGAGGACTACAGCGGGCGGTACCACGGGCTCTCTGTCTTCTCCCATGTGATTCGCTCGCGCGCTAAAAGGGGGACTCCTGAGCATCGTGACTTAGGAGCTCTTACTAGCTCTCCAGCCCTCACCCCCTGGCCTTGACCACGGCATCGCGACCTGGCATACCAGCAGCGGCTGAGCTCGCTCGAGGGCCAGGACCTGAGGACGTAGAGCACACAGAAGAGCATGGAGAAGAGGGGGAGGCTCGCACAGGCCTAACCTAGCTACCCATTAGCGGTCGACGCACGGGTCTGGAGCAACATGAGGAACCGGCTCCGACATGCCAAGATAAGTTTCGCGCTTGACTCAACCCAGCACTACGGCATACAACCCTCGCCTATCGCTGCCCTGCTGTGGCAGAGTCGCCTCCCTTTCCCATCCCCAGGTAGTTGCTTGCGTGCTAAAGGGGACCTCTTGAGCATCGCGCCTCAGGAGCTCTTACTGGACCTCGGGCCGCTCACCTCCTGGCCTTGACCACGGCATCGCAACCTGGCATACCAGCGACGTCTGCAGCCTGCCTGGGGACCGGGACCTGTCAGCGTAGAGCTCCAAGCTGCCGCGAGATTGGATAGGGGAACCGAGCCTCAGTACGACATGCGCTCGGAATTTTTTATAAAGAGGATAAGATCAACAAAAGACGTCATAGGCCCTTTACATGCCCCCACGGGGTCTATTTCAATTCCTCGCAGGGAACGAGAAAGAAAGGAGTTCCTAGGAGCTCTATCTACATGCGCTGCACATTGCCGATGCCATCATCAAAAGTGGGCCTCCAGAGGCCGGCGCCAACCCCATCCAGATTAGTGACGGCGGCGGCCGGACGCTGCAGCCTTGCTCTGGGCCTGGCGGGAGCTCGGGGGCACATAGCTGTCGTCACTTGTCTTTGGAGTCTCGGCGTGCTCGGGAGAGTCGCTGGACCACCAGGAGTCACCACTGTCATTGGAGGAGCTGCTGCCGAGCCCAGTGGCAGGCTCGCATTGGCCGTTGCGCCGTCCTGACGACCCCCCTCAGGGAAGCACTCCATGTGGTGGCCTTCCTCGTCGAATACCTTGAAGAACATTGTGGAGGCATCGTCATACCTGAAGTTGATGGCGAGGGCGCCTTCCGCACGGCAGACTCGGGCGACCTCGCCCTAGCCACAAGTCCTGACTATCCTTTCGGAGGAGACGGCTTCAGCCTCTGCTCTAGTCGTCGGGGCGTCGCAGTCGGTGTGCTATAGCCAAAGCTCAAGGGGACCTCTTGGGGGCATCTCGGCGGTGAAGAACTGCGGGAAGCGAATCCAAGTGCTCGGAGGCATCGCCGCCTATAGCACGAACTCACGCGAGGAGTACACGGCATGGACCCCTGGGGCGAAGGCGTGCGTCACCGCGGCGCGGCGGCCCTGGCGCGGGTGGCGGTGCTCATCGCTCCTCCCTCAGGAGCCCTCAGCTTGGGCGTACAAGTGCAATGGATACCCCGGAGGTGGCCGCTCGTACCATGGACGCGACACTTCGGGCCTCACGACGATGTCGCCGCGATGAGACAGCCTCTTCTTCGGCGGAAGTAGCTCGGGATCGTTGAGGGGAGTTTTCCCCTTGTCCGTGGCAGAGAACCTCCATATCGGCACCATGGTCGATGCAGCAAGCAGTGAAGCGAGGAAGAAGAAGGAACGGGAGAGGCAAAGGGAGAGATGGGTGACAGGGGCTTCACCCCCTTTTACTATTTATAGACAAGGGGAGGCTAACCGCCGGCCTCCATGTTCTAAGGTAATAATGATATTTTCTGCATGCAGCAAGGACATGTCAAGTCGGGCAGTTGCCGAGGAAGCATGGGGAAGGGGAGACGCGCACGTCCAATCCGTTGCCACACACCAACTGTGGCCGCATGCTGTTAGGGCTAGCGGCGCTCCGCACTTGCCCTTTGACTTCGCCTCGAAGCCAAGCCCCGAGCGCGTCGTGGGCCCTTGGGCTACTATCGACATTCTAGGAACGGGGGTCCCCAAACTTTCCTGCATGCGGCCCATGGCGTGGCTCCACCAGCGGCCCTGTACGGCCCATCTTCACCAGCAAACACTCAAGACCCTCGCGAGCGGCCAAGCCTCGCGAGGAGGATGACACAAGACCTCCTCAGGGGCGGCTTCACTAGGCCAGCTCGCGAGGGGCGGAGAGATCAAGGCAAGGGACACCTCGTGAGGTTTGTGTGACGAAAGCCATGACAACTGGAGCCAGGCTGGCGCCAACGTGCGCAGTGTCCTCGTTTCCTCTTTGGTGCTAAAGGGGCAAGCGCAGGTGAGGAGTCCCGAGGTATCAGGCAAAGGTTTCCATATTGGTGCAATAAGACCAAGACCAATAGGACAGCAGGACGAAGGTCACCATGGAGCCCAAGATGGCGTCACCACCAAAGCCTTTGGTGGTGCGAAGACTACTTTTGTCAGGATAGCTTGTACTAGTTGTACCCCATCAAATTGACCGTTGTGGGATCCCTTCCCGCCTAATATTTGGGAAAAGCACCCGTCCTCTATATATAGGACTAGCCACGACAGTAGGGAGGCATTCTGATCCGAGAGAGCATCAACTCACCAAGCATAGGAACATCTCACCTGAGGAGGCTGTTCTTCCCTTGTAACTATTCATCCTCAGCCCAAGAGGCAATCCACCACACCACACTGGAGTAGGGTATTACACCACATCGGTGGCCCGAACCAGTATAAACTCTTGTGTCTCGTGTTCTTTGGGCTAGGCCATGAGATCATGATGTGTGCGAGCTAGGCCGTGAGATCATGATGTGTGCGAGCTTGAGAGGGGGAGAGATCTTTGTGTGCACCCTAGTGTTCGAACCTCAAGGGTTTTGCCGGAACCGAAAATCCGACAGTCTGGGAAGGAAATGAGGCATCCATGAAGGTGGAGGGTGCGCCCTCTGCCTCGTGGGCACCTCGTGTGCCCTCCGGACTCCGTTTTCTTGCACGGTACTTCTTTTGGTCGGTAAAAATTCATTATATATTCTCCCGAAGGTTTTGACCATCGAACCATGCAATTATCCTCTGTTTTTGTTTTGAGCTGTTTTCTGCCAGAGTTGTCGGGGCCAGGCATCATGTCGTCCCCCTCCTCCAGCAATGAGGGCGACGATGCTTGGCTAATGAAGATAGAGCTGAAGAGAGAAGAACCCGGGGAGATCAACAAGGATGATGGGATCAAGAAGGCCCCGGTGGATCAAGCTCCGGCAGCAGAAGAAGAAGACATCCTTCAACCTCATTACAATCTTTTTACCCCTACTGAAATTGAAGCTTTCAAGATGATTGAAATAATTCGGGTGCAGCACAAGTATCTCGTGAAAATATGCTATTGCAAGAGCATATCACCGCACTCAAGGGCATTATTCGTAAGTTGGAGCACCTCCTGCGCTCGATGTTGGACGACAATCCTACATCATCAACAACTCCATCATCACTACCACCATAGGAGAATTGAGTATCGGGTATGGGCACTCCCCTTGGCAACTGCCAAGCTTGGGGGAGTGCCCCGGTATTGTAACACCATCACATATTTATCTTTACCGTTTTTCTTAGATCGATCCTTTTGGTAATAACTTGATCTAGTAGAATAAAGTTTTAGTATGATTTAGTTATGAGTTTTTCTTTATGATCCTTCTTGCAATCGAGTCCGTGAGCTATATATAATAAAGATTAGTTTTGAGTCAAGGGCGTGGTTATCTTGCTATGATCTTGAAAAAAGGGGGAGAAAGAATAAAAAGAAATAAAGAGATCATGTTGATCTTATGGAGAGTAATGACTTCACATATAAAGAGTATGATGAATAAAAGTTGTTGAGAGTTGACAAACATAGTTTTGGTCATCATTGCGATTAAGAGGAAGTAATAAAGAAAGAGAGGTTTTCACATATAAATATACTATCTTGGACATCTTTTATGATTGTGAGCACTTATTAAAATATGACATGCTAAAAGGTTGATGTTGGACAAGGAAGACAACGTAGTAGGTTATGTTTTCTTACATCCAAAAAAAATTATATTGTCATGGATCATCCAACATGTTGAGCTTGCCTTTCCCCCTCATGCTAGCCAAATTCTTTGCCCCAAGTAGAGATACTACTTGTGGTTCCAATTATCCTTAAACCCAGTTTTGCCATGAGAGTCCCCCATATCTACCTATGGATTGAGTAAGATCCTTCAAGTAAGTTGTCATTGTTGCAAGAAATAAAAATTGCTCTCTAAATATGTATGATTTATTAGTGTGGAGAAAATAAGGTTTATACGATCTTGTGATGTGGAAAAAATAAAAGCGACGGCCTACATAATAAAGGTCCATATCACAAGTGGCAATATAAAGTGACATTCTTTTGCATTAAGATTTTGTGCATCCAACCATAAATACACATGACAACCTCTGCTTCCCTCTGCAAAGGGCCTATCTTTTATTTTTGTCCTATACTTCTTACCAGAGTCATGGTGATCTTCACCTTTCCTTTTTACATTTTATTATTTGGCAAGCACTGTGTGTTGGAAATATCCTGATATATATAGCTAATTGGATGTGGGTTTTCGTAACCTATTATTGTTGACATTACCCTTGAGGTAAAAGGTTGGGAGGCAAAACTATAAGCCCCTATCTTTCTCTGTGTCCGATTAAAACTTCATACCCATAAGTATTGTGTTAGTGTTAGTAATTGTGAAATACTAAATGATAGTTGAGTATGTGGACTTGCTGAAAAGCTCTTATATTGACTCTTTCCGATGATATGATAGATTGCAATTACTTCAATGAATGAGATCATAGTTTCTTAGTTTTCAATGAAGTTTCTGATTCATACCTGAATGTGTGAATGAATTGTTACTTTAGCATCAGAAATCATATGACAATATATATATATATGTTGTTGTTATAAGAATGATCATAATGCCCTCATGTCCGTATTTTATTTTATCGACACCTCTATCTCTAAACATATGGACATATTTTTCAATATCGGCTTCCGCTTGAGGACAAGCGAGGTCTAAGCTTGGGGGAGTTGATATGTCCATTTTGCATCATGATTTTATATTGATATTTATTGCATTATGGGCTGTTATTACACATTATGTCACAATACTTATGCCTATTCTCTCTTATTTTACAAGGTTTGCACAAAGAGGGAGAATGCCGGCAGCTGGAATTTTGGGCTGGAAAAGGAGCAAATATTAGAGACCTATTCTGCACAACTCCAAAAGTCCTGAAACTCCATGGAAGTCAGTTTTGGAATATATAAAAAATATTGGGAAAAGAAAGCACCCTACGCCCTGGGCGCCCTACCACCTTGGGCGCGCCCCCCTGTCTCGTGGGCCCCTTGGCAGGCCTCCGGTGCCCATCTTTGGCTATATGAAGTCTTTTGCCCTGGAAAAAATTATAAGCAAGCTTTCGGGACGAAACTCCGCCGCCACGAGGCGGAACCTTTGGCGGAACCAATCTAGGGCTCCGGCGGAGCTGTTCTACCGGGGAAGCATCCCTTCGGGAGGGGGAAATCATCACCATCGTCATCACCATCGATCCTCTCGTCGAGAGGGGGTCAATCTCCATCAACATCTTCAGCAGCACCATCTCATCTCAAACCCTAGTTCATCTCTGGTATCCAATCTTTGACTCAAAACCTCAGATTGGTACCTGTGGGTTGCTAGTAGTGTTCATTACTCCTTGTAGTTGATGCTAGTTGGTTTACTTGGTGGAAGATCATATGTTCAGATCCTTTATGCATATTAATACCCCTCTGATTATGAACATGAATATGATTTGTGAGTAGTTACATTTGTTCTTGAGGACATGGGAGAAGTCTTGCTATAAGTAGTCATGTGAATTTGCTATTCGTTCGATATTTTGATGAGATGTATGGTGTCTTTCCTCTAGTGGTGTCATGTGAACATCGACTATGTGACGCTTCACCATTATTTGGGCCCAGGGGAAGGCATTGGGAAGTAATAAGTAGATGATGGGTTGCTAGAGTGACAGAAGCTTAAACCCTAGTTTATGCGTTGCTTCGTAAGGGGCTGATTTGGATCCACATGTTTCATGCTATGGTTAGGTTTACCTTAATACTTATTTTGCAGTTGCGGATGGTTGCAAGAGGGGTTAATCATAAGTGGGATGCTTGTCCAAGCAAGGGCAGTACCCAAGCACCGGTCCACCCACATATCAAATTATCAAAGTAACGAACGTGAATCATATGAGCGTGATGAAAATTAGCTTGATGATAATTCCCATGTGTCCTCGGGAGCGCTTTCCTTTATATAAGAGTTCGTCCAGGCTTGTCCTTTGCTAAAAAAGGATTGGGCCATCTTGTTGCACCTTATTTACATTTAGTACTTGTTACCCGTTACAAATTACCTTATCACAAAACTATCTGTTACTGATAATTTCAGTGCTTGCAGAGAATATCTTACTGAACACTGCTTATCATTTCCTTCTGCTCCTCGTTGGGTTCGACACCCTTACTTATCGAAAGGACTACGATAGATCTCCTATACTTGTGGGTCATCACCAGCTCTCAAATCTAACTTGGTGAAGTATTTTGCTCCTGCTAATTTATCCACCGGTTCCTCTACAATAGGCATGGGATATTTATGTTGCACTGTGACTGAGTTGAGCATTCTATAATCTACACAGAATCTTTACGTATGTAATGCCCGGATAATTAAGCTACAGTAATTCTCTGCTAATGATGCCACATCATCGCTATTACTATTGCCGTCTCGCTTAGATTCACATCGGTTCAAATTCAAATTTAAATTAGCGCCAAAAATAAAAGTTTTCAAACGACAAAACTAAAATGTGCAAGTTGTGACAATTAATTCATAGTTAATATTGGTGAAGGAACCACACTTTTTCTAAAATGTTTAAATGCATTAAAATAATTAAAATAGTGGCTTTTCTAATTAATTAGATGCTTTTCTAATTTATAAAATATTAAACTAATTTGTTTGAGGGTGAAAATTTGTGTGGCAGTAGGTTGAGTTAAGACACTAATTTAGGTGTGGGTCTCATATTTTTAATAAACTAAAATAATGTGGAAATTAAATAAACAGTGAAAAGGAAAATAAAACAATAAAATAAAAAGAAAAGAAAGTCCCCCTCCCACCTGGCCAATTGGCCCAGTTGGCCTCACTGGCCGAGCCAGGCCGGCCCACCCGCGCCTGCCTCCCATGTTCCTGTTCACGGGGGGGGGGGGGGGGCTCGTGGCCACAGCCGATGGTTGCCACGGCCGTGGCCATCGCCGTGGCAACCATCCACCGGTGCCGCCCCACCTATTTAGTCGATGATCCCCCCTCCCCGACGCGAACCCTAACTACTCCTCCCCCTCTCCTTGGATCCACCCCCTTGGCCCCGTTCGCCGTCGTCACCTTCGGCACCCGAGGGCGCCCGTCGCCGTCGTCCTCACCATCGCCATCACCGTCGTCGCTCTCCACCACCGGCCACACCCAGCCTCCCTCGAGCACGCTTTGCACAACTATGGGCTCCCGGTGAGCCGTGCGTCCCCTTCCCTCTTTCTCCTCTACTCCCCCTGTCATAGCAGCCGTGTACAACAGTCGTCCGAGCACGCCTCCGAGCAGGCCCACGCTCGCATGCCTGCGCCGCCCTCTTCCTCTTGCTCCTGCTACTCTACTCTACTATTGGTGCTCCTGTAATGCCGCCTGCCGCCCCCGCGCCCGCTGTCGTGGCTGACCTCGCCCGGCCAGCGCCGTGGCTGCCCCCCCCGCTCCCTAGCCAACCTGGTTGTTGGCCCGCGCACTCGCACCCTCCTGCAGCAGCCCCTCCGCGCCCCGGCTTCTGTTGTCGCGCGCCCGCTGCACCCGTTGCCCCCCCCCCCCCCCCCCCCCCCCCCCCCCCCCCCCCCGCGTGCGCCCACACCCGTGCTCGACGGTGCCCCACCCGCCTTCCGCTTGCCCCGGCCAGCTACCGCTCGGCGCTGCCCCTGTACGCTGCTGCTGCCGCTCTGCGTCACTCACTCGGCGCCCGCGGTCGCCGCGACCGCACCGCGTCCTGGATGCGCGCTCCCCAAGACGTCCCTCTCTGCCCTCACCTCCCGCATTGACCGCCCTCCTTCCTCCAGCCGCGGCTCTGCTCCGCCAGCGCTACCGCCGCCTGTGCAGCCCTACCGCTACCACCACCCGCCTGCGGCGCTGCCGCCTACGGCCTCGCCCGTCCCCGCAACCACCTCTGGCGTCCGGCGCCGACGCCACATCGGTGCCCACTGGCGTGTCTCCTCGCCGTGGCCGCGGCCCCTCTGGCCGTTGCCATGGTCGGTGCCCCTGGTGGCTTCGGTTGCGGGCTCGCCTGCCCGTGAAACCGCCCCGCCCCGCTGGCCTAATGCCACTGCCAGCGGGCCCCTGTTGCCCTGGCCTTTAAAAAATATAAGAAAAAAATAATATGTTAAAAAATAAGTAAAGAAATAATTAGTTAATTAATCAATTATTTAACTTAATTAAATTGGTTTAGTTAAACTAACTAATTAGCAAGCCTAATTAACCTCTAGTTAGTTAGATGAGTAGATGACAGGGGGGCCCACCCCCTGTTGACCAGTGAAGCGTTGACTGGTCAACTGGGACCCCGTGGCCCACCTGTCAGCCTCTAGTACACTTCTGTGTACGCAAAGCTGGGTACCCGTAGTAATTTGATATTTAATTTTGAATTAATAATAATTTCAGAATATTGTTTAAACTTTGAAAATCATAGAAAATAAATTGTAACTCGGATGGAAATGTTTTCTACATGAAAGTTGCTCAGAACGATGAGACGAATCCGAATACACGGTCTGTTCATCCGCCACACGTCCCTAGAATTGCAAACATGCAACTTTTCCCCTCCGATTTGTTTGTCTGAAAATGCCTAACTCTGGGAAAACATTCCCGGTTGTTTTCCCCCTTCGTCGATATCGTGTAACACTTTGTTAGAACACCCGTAGCACCTTATACCGCCATGTCATGCTTAGTATTGCATATGTGTGCTTTGTATTTACTGTTTCTTCCCCCTCTTCTCTCCAACAGATTCCGAGACCGCTGAAGATGCACCTGTGATCAACTACGTCGACGACGACCCTTCTTCCCTTTCAGTGGAGCTTCTAGGCAAGCCCCTCCTTTGATCATCCCAATATTGCTCATTCCATTCTCTCATGATTGCATTAGATTTTGCTACTCTACTTCATTGCTTCTATTCTGATGCATAGCCTACTTTTGTACCTGCTATTGTTACCTACCTCCTTACCCTAAACTGCTTAGTATAGGTTGGTTAGTGATCCATCAGTGACCCCCACCTTGTCCTTGTTGCCCCTGCTTCTTCGTTGACCACTCGATCAATGCGATCGATGACCAGAGCCCGACACCTCACATCACATCACGCCCCTTTTTGTTGCTCGACTCTGCAGAGTTACCATCGAGTGCCGAGGGTGGAACCTCATACATCACTCCTGATGAGATCTCTATAGTGTAGCTATTCGGTCATGGTCATCGAGGGTGGTTCCTCCTTCACTATTCCCGATACAGCTCTGTCATGCAACATCTCAAGTGTGAACCTTGAGGGTGGTTCCTCTTACGTATACCTTGATGATTACATCGAGTGGAATCCTCCGAGGGTGATTCCTTGGGTTTTCCCCTTGTTGTTTGAACACATGGTTACCTTGACTTACTTGACACATTGGTGAAAGTCGGGTGGGCCCGGAGAGCACCCAAGGAGTTACGGTGGCGGCTGGCTTTTTAGCAGTATCACCTGGGAGGGGGTGATAGCTCCGGACTTGTCCCGACAGCCATCACTTCTTTTAAGAATGCACTAATAGGTTTGGGTATTTTTTCTGAGTTGGCCTCTGGCCTTCACGCACTAACCACCACACGAGAATAGTTATGGGCCTCGACGTCGTAGTATCAGCCGAAGCTTTGTCAAATGCCCAGTTCAGCATTGCGGCACGGCTGGGTCGGCACCATCCATGTAGAGGTGGAGCCTGGACCAGCCCTGCACTCAACGACCCGGAGTGCAACGGGTGATGGCCCTAGGCCCCGGAGTGCTTAGGATGTAGCCTGGCGGGGACCTCTCTGCTGAGCCTAGGTAGGGCTACGACATGTTGATCTTTCGAGGCTAGGTATTGACCCAGAAAAGTGTATCTGACTAGAGTAATCAAGCATGTTGGAAAACGTGGTGAGCCCTTGCAGGGAAATTATATTCCAATACCGTGTCCACGGTAATGGACGTTCAGACTTGTATCCTGATCTTTTACAACTAGAAATGGATGCTTGAGATATGTGGCCCCGGGATTGCTTTCTCGCAGGGAGTCGAGGAAGGATCTCTGGGCATTTATTCTACAACAAGCTTGTTAATTATAAACTGCTATTCTATACTATTCTACATGCTGCAAGACACTTGGAGCTGCTTGAAGATGCTAGTCTTCGATAGGCTAGGCCTTCCCCCTTATTCTGAGGTTCTACAGTTCAGTCCACATACACAACCATTCCATTTGATACCAATTCATACTTTGTATAGGTCTGATGCTTGCGAGTACTTTGGATGAGTACTCACAGTTGCTTTGCTCCCCCTTTCCCCCCTTCTTTCTTCCTTCTGGTTGTTGCAACCAGATGGTGGATCCCAGGAGCCAGATGCCACCCCAGTCGACTACTACTACTACCCCGAGGGTGCCTACTACTACGTGGAGCCCGCCAACGACCAGGAGTAGTTGGGAGGTCCCAGGCAAGAGACCTTGCCTCTTCGATCGTTGATGTTTGTGCTAGCCTTCTTAAGGCAAAAATTGTTTAACTTATGTCAGTACTCAAATATTGTTGCTTCCACTCACTCTCTTATGTATCGAGCTATGTATTCGAGCCCTCGAGGCCCCTGGTTTGTAATATGAAGCTTGTATGACTTTCATTTGTGTTTAGAGTTGTGTTGTGATATCTTCCCGTGAGTCCCTGATCTTGATCGTACACCTTTGCGTGTATGATCAGTATACGATTGAATCGGGGGCGTCACAAGTTGGTATTAGAGACGGGTTGCCTGTAAGATCCCCCTTTCCAACTCCTTGGCCGAAGTTGAGTCTAGTCTTTGAAAAATTGATTTACTAACATGGTTGTGTGGCTTACGGGCCCATGTCTCCATTGGGTGGTATGAGGATCTTTTACTCCTCATCTATACTCTGGGATTCTGATCTCTCTTCTACTCGGGTTAAATGATTTTACTAACTCCAACATTAGGATCTTGTAACCGCATTCACCCGGAGAGCTAGATTATCTACAACTATTCCTTTGAATTGTATTTTGGATAATACTCACATCATTATTTGACATCATTGTACTTCGTTATTTCAGATGTGTCCCGCAACGTAGATCGTCCGCCAGACCATGGCGGTCGGCACGCCTGGGTTCCTAGCCATTCTGGTCGACCTCTTGACCCTGTTGGGATATCGCTGGTAACCTCAGTACACTGTGTACGAGATCTACCGTGAGTTCAACCAGGAGATGTACCACGCTAAGGTTGATATCTATGATCGGCAGAACAACTCCACCCACGAGTTGCATACCATTGAGGGTATTGGAGTGACTGTCGAGATGGCAGTGCGGGAGGTTTCCTATGTTGCTATCACCAGCCTCCGTAGAGAGCATCCACACTTGGAGGAGACTGGGTTCAGATACTTCCCGTACCCACCAGTTGGGAATGATACTAGAGGCTACATGATAACCCACAAGTATAGGGGATCGCAACAGCTTTCGAGGGTATAGTATTCAACCCAAATTTATTGATTCGACACAAGGGGAGCCAAAGAATATTCTCAAGTATTAGCAGCTGAGTTGTCAATTCAACCACACCTGGAAACTTAGTATCTGCAACAAAGCGTTTAGTAGCAAAGTAATATGATAGTGGTGGTAGCGGCAACAAAAGTAAAGACAATAAAAGTGGTGTTTTTGGTATTTTGTAGTGATTGTAACAGTAGCAGCGGGAAAGTAAATGAGCGAGAACTAGTATATGGAAAACTCGTAGGCACCGGATCAGTGATGGATAATTATGCCGGATGCGGTTCATCATGTAAAAGTCATAACATAGGGTGACACAGAACTAGCTCCAATTCATCAATGTAATGTAGGCATGTATTCCGTATATAGTCATACGTGCTTATGGAAAAGAACTTGCATGACATCTTTTGTCCTACCCTCCTGTGGCAGCAGGGTCCTATTGGAAACTAAGGGATATTAAGTCCTCCTTTTAATAGAGAACCGGAACAAAGCATTAGCACATAGTGAATACATGAACTCCTCAAACTATGGTCATCACCGGGAGTGGTCCCGTTTATTGTCACTTCGGAGTTGCCGGATCATAATGCATAGTAGGTGACTATAGACTTGCAAGATAGGATCAAGAACTCACATATATTCATGAAAACATAATAGGTTCAGATCTGAAATCATGGCACTCGGGCCCTAGTGACAAGCAATAAGCATAGCAAAGTCATAGCAACATCAATCTCAGAACGTAATGGATACTAGGGATCAAACCCTAACAAAACTAACTCGATTACATGATAAATCTCATCCAAACCATCACCGTCCAGCAAGCCTACGATGGAATTACTCACGCACGGCAGTGAGCATCATGAAATTGGTGATGGAGGATGGTTGATGATAACGACGGTGATGAATCCCCCTCTTCGGAGCCCCGAACGGACTCCAGATCAGCCCTCTTGAGAGGTTTTAGGGCTTGGCGGAGGCTCCGTGTCGTAAAACGCGATGATTTCTTCTCTCTGGTTTTTTCCTCTCCGAAAGCAAAACTCGTAGGGACCGGATCAGCAAAAGTTCAGGTTGCCTCCTCCTCCTCCGTTCCGTCAGCCTTATCAGCAGAAGAGCAAAGGTGGCAATGGATCTTCCCACCCACCCAACCCAGGCTATCAGAACAAAGCTTCGTCTCATGCTCCAAGGTAAAGTGCTCCGTATCACCATCCGCTCTCAGAGGTTATGTGCAACAAGTGTCAGCAGAAAGGGAACTATGTAAACAAATCCTTCAACCAGAGGTGCCTTCCGCCTCCTCCTCCTGTGAGATCTGCCAGCAATGCAGTGGTCAAGCATAATCCCAAGTTTGCAAAGGTCAACATGATGAACGCAGCTCAGGCAGAGGACTCTTCAGAAGTGATTATGGGTAATCTTCCTGTAAATGATATTCCTGCAAAAGTTCTTTTTGACACTGGTGCATCACTTAGTTTCATCTCAAGACCATTTGCATCTAAGCATGAGTTGGCTTTCCAAGTTTTGCCTCGTCCGCTAGCAGTTGTCTCATCGGGTAAACGCATGAAAGCTAACTCCATGGTCCCGGATGTTTCTATCAAAAAGGGCGACTATAAATTTCTGGCTTCTCCAATTGTTCTTGGTAACTCGGATATTGATCTAATTCTCAGCATGGACTGGCTTTCTAAGCACAAGGCTCAGCTTGATTGTGCTGCCAGGCAGATTCAATTGACACACTTGTCTGAGGATGTGATCATCTTTTCCGCTCGTGATGATACAATTTGACTGTTTTCTCTCAATGAGAAGGGCGAGTTGAATGCCATCTCTCAGATTCCAGTCGTTTGTGAATATCAAGACGTCTTTCCAGAAGAGCTTCCACGAATGCCTCCTCACCGGCCAGTTGGACCAGAAGAGTTGAAGGAGCTGAAGAAACAACTCGATGTACAAGAGCGTATGGGTCTGATCTGACCGAGTTCTTCTCCATGGGATTGTGGTGTTCTTTTTGTCAAGAATAAGGATGGCACGGACCGACTTTGTGTTGACTACCGCCCATTGAACAAGAAGACCATAAAGAACAAGTACCCACTTCCCAACATCAATGAGCTTTTCGAACAACTCAAAGGTGCTCAAGTATTCTCCAAGCTTGACCTCCGTATGGGCTATCATCAGATTCTCATTCGTGAACAAGATATCCCCAAGACAGCTTTCAGAACAAGCTATGGTTCTTATGAATATACTGTCATGTATTTCGGCCTTGTCAACGCTCCTCCAACATTCTCTCGCATGATGAACTTCATCTTCAACCCTTACACAAATGATTTCGTCTTGGTGTATCTCGATGATATTTTGGTCTTTTCCAAGAACAAAGAGGATCATGCCAAGCATTTGAGATTGGTGCTGGACAAACTCAGAGAACATCAGTTCTATGCGAAGTTTTCAAAGTGTGAGTTTTGGCTTGATGAGGTTCTCTACCTTGGGCATATCATCTTCGCCAAGGCTATTGCTGTTAATCCTGAGAAGGTGTCTGCAATTGTGAATTGGGAACCGCCTCAGAATGTGAAGCAGCTCCGCGGTTTCCTTGGGCTTGCAAGCTATTGTCGAAGATTCATTGAGAATTTCTCTAAGATCGCGAAGCCTCTTTCCAACCTCCTCCAGAAGCATGTGAAGTATGTCTGGACGCCTGAATGTGACGTGACTTTCAACACCCTTAAAGAGAAGCTAGTCACAGCTCCAGTTCTGACTCCTCCTAATGAATCCAAACCATTCGATGTTTTCTGTGATGCTTCCCTTCAAGGTCTTGGTGCGGTGTTAATGCAAGAGAAGAAAGTTGTGGCCTATACCTCTCGCCAGTTGAAGCCCAACGAAAAGAACTACCCCACTCATGACCTTGAGTTGGCAGCAGTTGTCCATGCTCTTTTAACATGGAGACATCTCTTGTTGGGAAGGAAAGTGGACATATTCATTGATCATAAGAGCCTCAAGTACATCTTCACTCAACCCAACCTCAACCTCAAGCATACTCGTTGGGTCGAAATGATTCAAGAGTATAATCCGAGTATTGAATATACTCCAGGCAAGTCCAATGTCATTGCTGACACTTTGAGCAGGAAGGCTTACTGTAACAGTTTGATTCTCAAGCCCTTCCAACCGGATCTTCGTGAAGCTTTCCGCAAACTTAATCTCCAAGTTGTTCCTCAATGATTCCTTGGCAACCTCCAAGTCTCTCCTACTTTGGAAGATCAAATTCGTGAGGCACAACTTCTTGATGCAATGGTGAAGAAGGTGAATAATGGGATTGCCAAGAGCAAACCCAAGTACAAGTGCTATCACCTTGACGACAAAGATACTCTTTTCTTCGAGGATCGAATTGTGGTTCCTAAGGGTGATCTACGTAAATTCATTATCAACAAGGCTCACAATTCACCCCTATCTATTCATCCTAGAAGTACAAAGATGTACCATGACCTGAAGCAGTCGTATTGGTGGACTCGAATGAAGCGAGAAATTGCTCAGTTCATGAATGAATGTGATGTATGAAGAAGAGTGGAAGCAGAACACCAACGGCTAGCTGGTCTCCTCCAACCTCTCGCCATTCCAGAATGGAAGTTTGACCATATTGAGATGGACTTCGTGACTGGTTTTCCGAAGTCCAAGCGCAGAAATGATGATATCTTTGTTGTCATCGACAAGCTCACTAAAGTGGATCATTTTCTTCCTATCAAAGAATCTATCACAGCAGCTCAGTTGGCAGAGCTATATACCTCCAGGATTGTCTCCTTGCACGGCATTCCGCAATTGATATCTTCAGATCATGGAAGCATCTTTACTTCTAAGTTCTGGGATTCCTTTCAGAAGGCCATGGGCACCAACAGTCGCTTCAGCACAGCTTTCCATCCTCAAACTAGTGGACAAGTCGAGCGGGTCAATCAAATTCTTGAAGATATGCTCAGGGCTTGTGTCATTTCTTTCGGTATGAAGTGGGAAGATTGTCTTCCATATGGCGAGTTCTCCTACAACAACAGCTTCCAAGCGAGTTCGTGCAAGGCCCCATTCGAGATTCTCTATGGCAGAAAGTGTCGTACTCCTCTTAATTGGTCAGAGACTGGTGAACGCCAACTTCTTGGCAATGACTTGATCACAGAGGCTGAAGAAATGTGAAAAGTCATTCGTGAAAATCTCAAAGCCGCGCAATCACGCCAAAAGAGTTACTCTGATAGCAAGCATCGTGACTTGGCTTTCAAGATCGGAGACCATGTCTACCTCCGCATCTCTCCAATGAAAGGCACTCATCGCTTCGGTATCAAAGGGAAGCTTGCCCCTAGATACGTGGGTCCTTTCAAGATCATTGGCAAAAGAGGCGATCTCACCTATCAACTTGAGCTTCCATCCAACTTTGCAAATGTGCACGACGTGTTTCACGTGTCTCAGCTTCGCAATTGTTTCAAGACTCCTAACCGAACCATTAACTTCGAAGAGATTGATCTCCAAGAAGACCCGTCTTATCATGAGCATCTCGTTGCTATTCTTGAAGAAACTGAGCGCAAGACTCGCAACAAGTCTATCAAATTCCTGAAAGTGAAGTGGTCACACCATTCCGACCGAGAAGCCACCTGGGAACGCGAGGACCACCTCCGTTCCGAATATCCGGAGTTCTTTCAGTCCTAGATCTCGGGTCGAGATCCTTTTGTAGTGGTGGAGTGTTGTAACGCCCCGGATGTAACTTACCATATTTGTACTCGAACTCTTGCCATTTTCGGCTCTAAGTTATGAGATTTCCCCGTGGTTGGGTTTTCTCTTCGTTTTGCATTTTGTTCATGTCATGCATTTCATATCATGTCATCATGTGCATCGCATATGCATACGTGTTTGTCTCATGCATCCGAGCATTTTCCCCATTGTCCGTTTTGCGATCCGACACTCCTATTTCCTCCGGCGCCCCCTTTTGCCTCTTTTTGTGTGTGGGTGTTAAACATTCTCAGAATGGACCAAGATTTTCCAAGCGGCCTTGGTACACCACAGGTAGACCGCCTGTCAAGTTTCGTGCCATTTGGAGTTTGTTTGATACTCCAACGGTTAACCGAGGAACCGTAAAGGCCTCGTGTGTGTTGCAGCCCAACACCCCTCAAAAGTGTCCCAAAACACATCCAAACCCCCTCCATCCTCTCGGCCGTTCAATCACGGTCGCATGGCCGAAAACCACACCTCATTTGGACTCTCCTAGCTCCCTCTACCTATATATTTGCACCTCCCCCCGAAATTTCCAGTCTAAACCCTAGTCTCCCTCTTCCTCTGCGAGCCGGACACGTCCGCCCGGCGCCTGACACGTCCGCCGCCGTCCCCTCGCCCCATCTCGCGCTGATACGTCACCGGGCCGCGCCCACTTCGCCGCCTTGCCGTCGAAGGCCGCGGGGCCCGCGGGAGGCCCTCCCAGCCCGGATCCGAGCGCCACCCCGCGCGGGACCCCGAGCGCCACCGCTCTTCCTCGCTGCGCAGCCGCCTCCGCCGCCCTGCTCCTTCACCGACCGCCTCCGACCCGCGCCTCGCTGGCCGGAGCCGAGCTCCGCCTCTGCCGCGACGCAGCCGCGCCGGCCGCCACCACCGCGCCGCGCGAGCCCGCGCCGTCCTCCGCCACCTCGCTGCCGACCCCGTCCCCGGCCTCCTCCGGCGTGCTCCGACGTACTTCGGCCGCCGACTCCCTGCCAACTCCGGCGAACTCCTCCCTGACGAACCTCGATCCGTGCACCTCGATCCAGATCTGGAAACCCTAGGTTGACCCCGTTTTCCCCCAAGTCCCTAACATTTTCTAACTCTGTTCATTACATCATAACTCCACATCCGTAGCCCCGTTTTGTGCGTGCAATATATCAAAATGTTCATTTGGATGTGCTCTTCATTTTGTTCAATTGTGCCATGCTTGTTTGAGTCCATCTTGATGCCCAAATGACTGTTGCAAGAGTGCTATAAAATGTTAGTCCCTATATCTTAACAGATCTTGAGCATTTGTCATTTTTGCCATGATTATTGTGTGCTGCATATGGTCATGAGTTCTGCATCTGTTTTGGGCTATGTCATGCCATCTTTACAGGGGTGTATGCCATGTATTTTTGTGATCAATGTGGTGACTAGCACAAGCATGCAAAGTAGCTCTCGTAATAATGTTGATTTCAGAGACTTAGAATTTCACTAAGTCATTTTTCCTGCTGTTATTTTTATGCCATGTTTTCATGTTGCTAGAGAGAGATCCATGCTTCTTTTGAGTATGTTCAGTAAGGATGATTTTTACATATGTTTGTGCTCTATCCATCCATGTCCCTGTTTGCATTTATGGAGTGCCCTAGCATGACTCAATCTTGCTCTTGCTGTGAACTTGCTCTTGCTTTGCTTGGCTTCATGATCATGTCTTCTTGCTGGTAGTATGCTTAGGTTGTCATGCAATGCCTTGTGTTGAGTGAATCGAGCTCGCAAACATGCCTTCATAATTTTGTTGATGCCATGTCCAGTTTTCTGCTAAGTCTGAATCTGTTAACGAAACTTGCTATGTTTACTTGGGTGCCATCATTTTTTCTGTGCCCTTTTGGCTTATGATCAGTAAGGGACTTTTGTTATATGCTTTGAGTAGATTCATGACATGCCTTGTATTGCTAT
Source organism: Triticum urartu (assembly GCF_003073215.2). Lineage (NCBI taxonomy): Eukaryota > Viridiplantae > Streptophyta > Magnoliopsida > Poales > Poaceae > Triticum > Triticum urartu. The sequence continues at coordinate 255,569,273 of NC_053025.1, forward strand.
GATCTGATCCTGTAGCATGTTGATAACTTGCTCTAAACATTGCTTCCTGATGTTAATTCCTGGCATGTTATTTTCACTAAGTCTGTTTTGCTGTTATCTTTTGCACTTTTGCCTTGCTTGTTTGAACCTGCTCTTGTGTGATTTAGCCGTAGCTCAATGTTCATATTTTGTCAAGCATCTTGAGTAGATCACTTCCATTTGTTTTATTGCTATGTTGGAGTGCAGTAGCTTAGTTTTCTTGTTGCATTCTAGATGGCATCGTGTTGTTAATCACAGAATTGTGCCATTCTTGTTTTGCTTGCCATTTGCAAACCATGCATCCGATTCCGGTGATCTTTATATCGATTTCGACCGAAATCAACTCATATTTCCAGCGGCACACTTGGTTTGCCAAGTTGATGCCTGGTTCAATCTTTTCCTTCCAGAGCTTGCATATGCATTACATATCACATCCCGCATATCATGCCATGTTTTGCATCAATTTGCTTGCGCATTGCACCGTGGTTGATTGTGGTTTCCTTTTCTTGTGTTCTTGACTTGGGTAGAGCCGGGAGACGAGTTCGTGATAGAGGAACCCGTTGAGTATGCTTATGAGGATCAAGCTAATGTCAACTCGCAGAACTTCGCAGGCAAGATGATGTAGACTCGACTAGATGGCGAGTCGTTCGATGTCCCGATCTTTCACGGTACTAGCAGTAGCAACAAGAAATTTCGGTCGAGCAAAGATGCAAGACCGTAAGATCAGAAACTTGTGTCGAGTAGATTGGATCGACTCCACACGCAGCAGCAACAAAATCCACTCGGATCAGCAACAAAGATATTTGGTGTCCCCCAACATGGGACGTTTTCTGTAATTTTATTGATCTCGCGACTAAAACAAAATTCCCCTCTGTTACATGGCCGTATGGCCTTTATTTAAGGAGAACGGAGGCTCAAAATGAAACTGACCAGGACTCTTCCTAATAACCGAATAGTAGTACGAATCGTACCAGTGCATGACTCTTTCTCTCTCCTAATTAAACTAAACAATATATTAACTAATTAATCATCCGGCCACGCTGATCTACGTGACCACTACTAGTAGACAGAAAACAAAATAAGAATCTGCTCTCTCACGCGGCTACACAGGAATCAGATTGCCACCTATTTCCAACAAAACACCATCTGTATGGAGGCGTTCTAAAATTGGGCTTCACAGCATCCTTCTTTGGTTTAATTGATGGAACCTCAAAACTAAAAGAGCCAAGTTGTAACATGTTCTGAAGATTATCTTTTGCACTAGCGGTCACATCACAAGATGACCATACCCTCGACATCACTTCTATCTTTGCTTGCTAGTTGCTCGCTCTTTTACTATGCTGCGATACCTACCACTTGCTATATCATGCCTCCCATATTGCCATGTCAAGCCTCTAACCCACCTTGTCCTAGCAAACCGTTGTTTGGCTATGTTACCGCTTTGCTCAGCCCCTCTTATAGCGTTACTAGTTGCAGGGGAAGATGGAGTTTGTTCCTTGTTGGAACATGATTATTGTTGGGATACAATTACTATTATATCTTGTTTACTTTAATGCACCTATACACTTGGTAAAGGGTGGAAGGCTCAGCCTTATGCCTGGTGTTTTGTTCCACTCTTGCCACCCTAGTTTCTGTCATACCGGTGTTATGTTCCTTGATTTTGCGTTCTTTACGCAGTTGGGTTATAATGGGAACCCCTTGACAGTTTGCCTTGAATAAAACTCCTCCAGCAAGGCCCAACCTTGGTTTTACCATTTGCCACCTAAGCCTTTTTCCCTTGGGTTCCGCGGACTCAAGGGTCATCTTTATTTTAAACCCCCGGGCCAGTGCTTCTCTGAGTGTTGGTCCAACCTGTCAGCAGCCGGTGGCCACGAGGGGCAACTCTGGGTTGGCCTACCAGAATCTTGGACAATCCAGTGTGCCCTGAGAACGAGATATGTGTAGCTCCTATCAGGATTTGTCGGCACATTCGGGCGGCTTTGCTGGTCTTGTTTTACCATTATCAAAATGTCTTGTAACCGGGATTCCGAGTCTGATCGAGTCTTCCTGGGAGAAGGAATATCCTTCGTTGACCGTGAGAGCTTGTGATGGGCTAAGTTGGGACACCCCTGTAGGGTTTTGAACTTTCGAAAGCCGTGCCCGCGGTTATGGGCAGATGGGAATTTGTTAATATTCGGTTGTAGAAAACTTGAAACTTAACTTGATTAAAATGAATCAACAGCGTGTGTAGCCATGATGGTCTCTCTTCGGCGGAGTCCGGGAAGAGAACACGGTCTCGTGTTATGCTTGGACAGTAGTTTCAGGATCACTTCTTGATCTTTATAGTTTCTCGACCGTGCTTTGCTTTTCTTCTCGCTCTCATTTGCGTAGGTTAGCCACCATATATGCTAGTGCTTGCTGCAGATCCACCTCGCTACTTTTTCCTACCCATAAGCTTAAATAGTCTTGATCGCGAGGGTGTGAGATTGCTGAGTCCCCGTGACTCACATATTACTTCCAAAACTAGATGCAGGTGAGGACGATGCTGGTGCAGGGGACGCGACCGAACTCAAGTGGGAGTTCGACAAGGATTCGGGACGTTACTATGTTTCCTTTCCAGACGATCAGTGGTGGAGCCCAGTTGGGGCGATCGGGGATCTATTGCATTAGGGGTTGTCTTTATTTATTTTGGTTCCGTAGTCGGACCTTGATTGTATTCTAGATGATGTAATGCTATATTTTGTATTGTGTGAAGTGGCGATTGTAAACCAACTCTTTATCTCTTTCTTATTCAGTACAAGGGATGTGTAAAGATTACCCCTCTTGTAAAGATTAGCCATATTTGTACTCCAACTCTTGCCATTTTCGGCACTAAGTTATGTGATTTCCCCGTTACAAGTAATCCCTCTTGCGACATGCCTACTATGCAGCTATGCCTCTAAGTCGTGCTCCGACACGTGGGAGATATAGCCGCATCATGGGTGTTACAGCATGTATCCACCAGCTGCCCCTACACCAAGACAGTCCCCTGCTGCATCTCGTCTGCCTCCTCCACCACCTGGACAACCGAGACTTCAAGCAGCACCACCCCGAGCTCCTGTTCCCCGTCCCAATGATGGGCTATGCTTTAGGTGTGGTCAACCAGGTCACTATGCCGGAGACTGCTCTCAGAATCAGTACCAGCTTGCACTTCCTCCAACTGGCCATGGTAACAATCAGCCCTGCAACAACAATGTCATGCCTTATGGTCGTGGTCGGGCCAACCACATTGATCTGAATGAAGCTCAAGACCATCCTACTATCGTGTTGGGTACTCTCCTTGTTAACTCAATACTAGCTTCTGTTTTATTTGATTTAGGAGCATCGCATTCATTCATATCAGAAGATTTTGCATCCATGCATGGCCTTAAGTTTGAAGAGATGAATAATCCGCTAGTGGTACACACCCCTGCGGGCTAATGTCGAACCACCATGGTTAGCCTCAACGTCCCTTTTGAAATTGAATGGCTGGAATTCCATGTTCCCCCCATTGTTTTGAAGATGTCCAATATCGACCTCATCTTGGGAATGGAATGGTTGAAAACACATACCGCTTCTATCATTTGCGCCACTAAAACCGTCCATCTACTACACCCTTCTAATGAGATAGTGAGCTACCATGCTCATCTTGTTCGAAATGCCGAAGCACGGATTTATTCCTTGAATAGGTGAAGCGCTTCTCCTTTTGTGAGAGTTGAAAATGCTACATCGAAGTCTGAAGTATCTGTCCGGTCCGCGTTCTCAGTCAAACTGAATGGCGCACCGTTAGAGGGCTTTCAAAACTCTAAAAGTTTCAGTGGGAAAATCCATCTAGAGATGAATCCACTTGGGGACTCGAGGATCGTCTTTGTGATGAATTCCCCGTTTTGCTTCCTTCCACCTCCAAAATCTCGGGACGAGATTTCTTGTAGTGGAGGAGAATTGTAACGCCCGGATAATTAAGCTACAGTAATTCTCTACTAATGATGCCACGTCATCGCTATTACTATTGCCAATCTCGCTTAGATTCACATTGGTTCAAATACAAATTTAAATTAGTGGCAAAAATAAAAGTTTTCAAACGACAAAACTAAAATGTGCAAGATGTGACAATTAATTCATAGTTAATATTGGTGAAGGAACCACACTTTTGTAAAATGTTTAAATGCATTAAAATAATTAAAATAGTGGCTTTAATAATTAATTAGATGCCTTTTCTAATTTATAAAATATTAAACTAATTTGTTTAAGGGTGAAACTTTTTGTGGCAGTAGGTTGATTTAAGACACTAATTTAGGTGTGGGTCTCTTATTTTTAATAAACTAAAATAATGTGGAGATTAAATAAACAGTTAAAAGGAAAATGAAACAATGAAATAAAAAGAAAAGAAATACCCCCTCCCACCTGGGCCAATTGGCCCAGTTGGCCTCACTGGCCGAGCCAGGCCAGCCCGCCCGCGCCTGCCTCCCACCTTCCTATTCACGGGGGGGGGGGGGGGGGGCCTCGTGGCCACAGCCGATGGTTGCCACGGCCGTGGCCATCGCCGTGGCAACCATCCAGCGGCGCCACCCTGCCTATTTAGTTGATGACCCCCCCTCCCCAGCGTGAACCCTAGCTACTTCTCCCCCTCTCCTTGAATCCGCCCCCTCGGCCCCGTTCGCCGTAGTCGCCTTCGGCGCCCGAGGGCGCCCGTCGCCGTCGTCCTCACCATCGCCATTGCCGTAGTCGCTCTCCACCACCGGCCACACCGAGCCTCCCTCGAGCATGCTTTGCACAACAACGGGCTCCCAGTGAGCCGCGCGTCCCCTTCCCTCTTTCTCCACTGCTCCTCTTGCCGTAGCTGCAGTGTACAGCTGTCGTCTGAGCACTCCCCCGAACACGCCCGCGCTCACATGCCTGTGTCGCCCTCTCCTGCTTGCTCCCGCTGCTCTACTCTGCTACTGGTGCTACTGCTAATGCCATGTGCCGCCTGCGCGCCCACCGAGTGGCTGACCTCCCCCGGCCCGCGCCGTGGCCGGCCCCCGCTGCTCCCCATCGCGCACTGGCTTCTGCTGCCGCGCGCCTGCTGCACCCGTTGCCCCCCAGCGCATGCCCACACCCACGCCCGACGGTGCCCCGCCCGCGTTCCGCTCGCCCCGGCCAGCCGCTGCTTGTCGCCGCCCCTATACGCTGCTGCTTTCGCACTACATCACTCGCGGCGCCCGCGGTCGCCTTGAAGGCACCATGCCCTGGATGCGCGCTCCCCATGCCGTCCCGCTCTGCCCTCGCCTCCCGTGCTGACCGGCCCACTTCCTCCAGTTGCGGCTCTGCTCTGCCAGCGTCGCCACCGCCCATGCAACCCTACCGCTGCCGCCGCGCCTACTGTCGTCGCTCGCCTGCGAAGCAGCCGCCTACGGCCGCGCCCGTCCCCGCCACCACCTCCGGCGTCAGACGCCGGCGCCGCGTCGGTGCCCACTAGCGCGTCTCCCCACCGTGGACGCGGCCCCTCCAGCAGTTGCCATGGCCGGCGCCCCTAGTGGCTTCAGTCGCGGGCTCGCCTGCCCGTTGACCCGCCCCGCCCCGCAGGCCTAATGCGACTGCCAGTGGGCCCCTATTGCCCTGGCCTTTAAAAGAATATAAGAAAAAAAAATAATATGTTAAAAATAATAAGTAAATAAATAATTAGTTAATTAATCAATTAATTAAATTGGTTTAGTTAAACTAACTAATTAGCTAGCCTAATTAATCTCTAGTTAGATAGATGAGTAGATGACACGGGGCCCACCCCCTGTTGACCAGTCAAACGTTGACTGGTCAACTGGGACCCCCTGGCCCACCTGCCAGCCTCTAGTACACTTCAGTGTACGTAGAGCTGGGTACTCGTAGAAATTTGTTATTTAATTTCGAATTAATAATAATTTCATAATATTGTTTAAACTTTGAAAAATCATAGAAAATAGACCGTAACTCGGATGAAAAGGTTTTTCTACATGAAAGTTGCTTAGAACGATGAGACGAATCCGAATACGCAGTCCGTTCATCTGCCACACATCCCTAGCATAGAAAACATGAAACCTTTCCCCTCCGATTTGTTTGCCCGAAAATGCCTAACTCCGGGAAAACATTCCCGGATGTTTTCCCCCTTCACCGGTATCATGTAACACTGCGTTTGAACACCCGTAGCACCGTATACCGCCATGTCATGCTTAGTATTGCATTTCTGTGCTTTGTGTTTACTGTTTCCTCCCCCTCTTCTCTCCGGTAGACCGCGAGACCGCCGCCGATGCCCCTGTGATCGACTACGTCGACGACGACCCTTCTTCCCTTTCAGCAGAGCTTCCAGGCAAGCCCCCCTTTGATCATCCCGATATTGCCCATTCCTTTCTCTCATGCTTGCATTAGATTTTTCTACTGTACTTGATTGCTCCTATACTCATGCATAGCCTACTTTTGTACCTGCTATTGTAACCTACCTGCTTACCCTAAACTGCTTAGTATAGGTTGGTTAGTGATCCATCAGTGACCCCCACCTTGTCCTTGTTGCCCCTGCTTCATCATCGACCACTCAATCAACATGATCGATGACCAGAGCCTGACACCTCACATCACATCATGTCCCTTTTTGTTGCTCGACTCTGCAGAGTTACCATCAAGTGCCGAGGGTGGAACCTCATACATCACTCCTAATGAGATCTCTGTAGTGTAGCTATTCGGTCATGGACATCGAGGGTGGTTCCTCCTTCACCATTCCCGATACGGCTCTGTCGTGCAACACCTCAAGTGTGAACCTCGAGGGTGGTTCCTCTTACGTTCACCTTGATGATTACATCGAGTGGAATCCTTCGAGGGTGATTCTTGGGTTTTCCCGTTGTTGTTTGACACACGGTTACCTTGACTTACTTGAGACATTGGTGAATGTCGAGCGGGAACGGGGAGCACCCGAGGAGTTACGGTGGCGGCTGGCTGTTTAGCGATATCACCCGGGAGAGGTGATAGCTCCGGACTTGTCCCGACAGCCATCACTTCTTTTAATTATGCACTAACAGGTTTGGGTATTTGTTATGAGTTGGCCTCTGGCTTATACGCACTAACCACCACGCGAGAATAGTTATGGGCCTCGACGTCGTAGTATCAGCTGAAGCTTTGTCGGACGTCCAGTTCAGCATTGCGGCACGGCTGGGCCGACACCATCCATGTAGAGGTGGAGCCTAGACCCGCCCTGCATGCAACGACCCGGAGTGCAATGGCGATGGGCCCAGACCCCGGAGTGCTTAGGATGTAGACCGGTGGGGGCCTCTCTTCTCAGCCTAGGTAGGGCTACGACGTGTTGATTTTCTGAGGCCGAGCATTGACCCAGAAAAGTGTGTCCGGCTAGAGTAATCTAGCATGTTGGAAAACGTGGTGCTCCCCTACAGGGAAGTTATATATTCGAATATCGTGTCCACGGTAATGGACGTTCAGACTTGTATCCTGATCTTTTACAACTAGAAATGGATACTTGAGATATGTGGCCCTAGGATTGCTTTCTCGCAGGGAGTCGAGGAAGGTTCTCTGGGCATTAATTCTACAACATGCTTGTTAATTATAAACTGCTATTCTATACTCTTCTACATGCTGCAATACACTTGGAGCTGCTTGAAGATGCTAGTCTTCGATAGGCTAGGCCTTCCCCCTTATTCTGACATTCTGCAGTTCAGTCCACAGACACAACCCTTCCATTTGATACCAATGCATACTTAGTATATATCTGATGCTTGCGAGTACTTTGGATGAGTACTCACGGTTTCTTTGCTCCCCCTTTTCCCCCTTCTTTCTTCCTTCTGGTTGTTGCAACCAGATGGTGGATCCCAAGAGCCAGATGCCACCCCAGTCGACTACTACTACTGCCCCAAGGGTGCCTACTACTATGTGGAGCCTGCTGATGACCAGGAGTTGTTAGGAAGTCCCAGGTAGGAGGCCTTGCTTCTTCGATCCTTTGATGTTTTTGCTAGCCTTCTTATGGCAAAAACTTGTTTAACTTATGTCTGTACTCAGATATTGTTGCTTTCGCTGACTCGCTTATGTATCGAGCTATGTATTCAAGCCCTTGAGGCCCCTGGCTTGTAATTTGAAGCTTGTATGACTTCATTTGTGTTTAGAGTTGTGTTGTGATATCTTCTCGTAAGTCCTTGATCTTGATCGTATACGTTTGCGTGTATGATTAGTGTACGATTGAATCGGGGGCGTCACAACGTACCATGTTTCTTTCTGACCAGCAACACAGGTGAAGCAAAGGAGCCGGTGCTATGTTGTATAACTCCATGGTTAAGCATAGTGGCCACTTGGGTTTTTATTTCTTGCTTTTGCATGGGGTTATACCTGTATGGTTTAACATTGACACGTTTTGCTCCAGGTAACAGAGGTATCTGATGGTCAAACTCTCTATGGGGAGGAAGAGAGTCAGTAGTAGTGAACAGTTGCTACTGCTTGTCAATAAGTGGCTGAACTTCAGGTGGAATGCAGGTTTCTGTCATGGGTCTCTTTGCCATATGACAGAGGTGGATTACTTGCTCAACTGCTCCAGTATGGAGGAGTCCTTGTAAGTGTTTCCTAGAAATGGTTGTGCAAGAGTTGAGTTTATCTTTAACTCCTTTGAGTGTGATTCTTGCTCCTTGGTACTTAAGCCTCATGACCTTCTTTCTCCAGTCAACCCACATAGGACTCATTGTTTCTAGCCACTGCATTCCCAATATGATATCATAGGTGCCTAAGGGAAGCACTTTGAACTGTGTATTGAAGGTGTCTCCTTGACAAAACGACTGTGGATTTGGCACTTGTGTATTGTAGGGAAGAGTGCCTCTATTTGCCACAGTCACAGTTATTGCAGGTATTTCTTGAGTTGTGCACTTGAGTTCTTTTGCCAAATCAACTCGAATGAAGTTGGTAGAACTGCCTGAATCCACCAATATTAGTAGCCAACGTTTTCCCACCATGACTTGCAACTTAATACTCTCTTTAGAAGATGTTCATGTAGCTGCTTGCACTGACAGTTTCATACAGTCATCACTGTCTTTATCTGAAGGTTGAGAAACCACTTGTTCATTGTCACACTCACTAGAAATCGATTCAGATGACTGCAGTGCGTCCCACAATTATTCCATCACATGTAATTGCACCTTGCTGGGGCATTTGTGTCCAGGGCCATATTTTTCACCACACTTAAAACATTCCCCTCTTGCCCTACGCTGATCTTGGAGTGTATCAACTTTGTCTGGCACTTTAGCTTGATCTTCTGATCATTTGTCAGCTGGTGAGGCACCCATTATACCCTGATGCACATATCATTTGGAACTGAACTGTGGCTCCCACTTCTTGCTGAATTTAGTTGTGTCTTCCACTAGGAGTGCCTCTTGTGTTTGTGCCAGTGAGTAAGCCAAATCCACTGTACTTGGCTACTGCAGCTTCACAGGTGCTCTTATAGCTGGTTTGAGACCTTGAACAAAGCGTTTAATGAAGAACATCTCATCATAAGACTGATTATAAACCAACATTTTGTGCATGTGCTCCTCGAAGAGATGGGCATACTCATCCACTGTGTCAGTTTGTTTTAGTGCAAAGAATACATCAATATCTCTGGTGTATTTTTTTTGTTGAATTTGGCGAACACTTCAACACACAAGGATACCAAACTGTTGACTGTGTGCATGGCTTCGTAAGTCTGAAGCCAACGAGCTACATTGCCTGCAAAATGCATTGTTGCAAAATCGACCCATAATTCCTGCTGCACATTGTACATCCGAAAATACTTTTCACACTGTTGTTTCCACCATTTGGGATCCTCCCCATCGAACTTGGGAAATTCAGACCAAGGAACGCATGGTCTGTTTTTTTTGTGATGCGATCGGTGCCCGTAATCAGTGGAGTGATTTGGGTCCTCCTGATCATCTGAGAAATTCTCACTAGCAGCGGGTCGGGTCTGAGATAGCTCAACGTCGTGTGGTTGGGGACGATTCTGATGGGGCCCTCGTAGATCTGTCGCCTGCAGCGCTTGCAGGCTGCTCAGTCCTTCCATGTGTAGCGGCCCGGAGCGTTGTGGTGGTGGTGGTAGTGGCTGCACAGGGCCCGTTGCTGGTACTCTCTCCAACTGGTCCACTCAGCGCACCACTCCATCCAGCACGTGCTTCATCTCCACCATCGCTACGTTGAGTGAGTTGTTGGTGATGAGGACGCGGCCGAGGCTGGCCTCAGTACAGCCTAGCGAGGTCGTGGTTGTCTGTGCAAGTGCATCAAACGCCTTGGCGGACGAGGATGCGTACTTGTCGAGGGAGTCCTGGAGCTCGTTCACCCGCTCCGATGTGGCAGCCCCCGCATCTGAGACCGCCTTGCTCTGCTGGATCATGTCCTGCACAAAATTTTGCAGATCCGCCAGGGAGAGCTCTGCCGCTTCCATGCGCGCAGAGACCGTCACTTGTTGGAGTGCGCCGTTGGTGCCGTTCGATCTGCTCGACCAGACGCAGGTACACTGAAGTGTTTTGCGTGGAATCACTCGGGAGGATCCGCACCTTTTTTCCTGGAATTAGGAGCTGGTCGATGGAATGATCTGATGATCGCGAGAATTTTTTGGATCAAAGGACATGGATCGATTTTGGCTCTGAGTAGAGATGCTACGGGATCGCAGCAACTCCTTGCGTCACGCCAGGATGTGGTAGGTAGAGACAGAGTGGAATAGCTTGGAGAAGAAGAAGAAGAAGAAGAAGCATAGAGGAAGGCTTGGGATTAGAGATAATAATAATTAGTTTACAGATCGATGTCTCCCTCTCCTCGAGCTAGGCTATATGTAGTAATCATTATAGGCCACAGTGGGGCGTCCCACCAGGCCACGCACACACACACGGGTGGGCACAGCCCAGGTCGTTGCATGGCAGCTCGGTGAGGCCACAGATTCGAGGCTGTTTTTTTCGAGAGTATGCCTAAGGCATACCATATTTTTATAGAAGAAGAAGAAAGCATAATTACAAGATGTGTGGCTCAAATGCGGACATTCGGCACACAAGATTACACCAACACCAACACCACTAATGCTACAGCTAAGCTAACTCCTGAGAAAACGTTGTAGCCCACCAACACCACCTGCCTCTTGCGACCACCCTGCTACCTCTATTAACATACAAGTGACTAGCTCCGGAGGATTTTTTGTTTTTCCACCCTATTGAAGACTCTTGCATTCCTTTGTTTCCACAAAGCCCAGAGAACCGCAGTGACTGTGGTGTCAAACCCTCTCTTGTCCGCCCCTAGAAAGCTCCTTCATGCTTGTAACCACCACTCCAAGGTACTCTCAGTGGTTAGAGATTGAGGAGTGTTAATCTGCAAGGTGTCCCATGTCATGTGCTAGACCTCCTGAGTGTATAGGCACTATAGAAGGTTGTGATCAATATTGTCCTCATCATGCAGGCAAGTGTAACATGCTGAGCTCTCATCCTAAAGTCCATGCCTAGCCCTTCTGTCTAACGTCCATATCATGTACTGCATCGCCAGCCAAACAAAGAATTTGCACTTTAGAGGAGCCCAGCTCCGCCAAACACACTTAGCCAGGGGCGACTTGGGCCACCCACTACAAAGACTGCTATAAACTGATTTAGAGGAGTATTGTCTAGAGGTTGAGCATGTCCATGTAAAGGCATCCTGCTCAGTCTTGTTTCTGTCCACTGTCGCCACCGCATGGCAGAGGTGCATGCATTGCATTTGGGCCATGAAAGATATCTCTATTTGGCAATCCTCCATCCATCTGTTGTTGAGAAGTGCCTGCTGCACCACTCTAGTATTGATCACCCTCGCGTGGATTGTCGCAAGCAAGAGTGGAGCTATATGAGCCACTGTGTATCCATGAATCCACCGGTCCCACTAGAACAACACCTTATCCCGCATGCCAACTTTGATGTGAACCTGACTGTCAAACACCTCCCTTGCTAACCCATTTTCGATCATCAGTAATCCCTGCCAAGGCCTCACTGGCTCCATGCGCTTTAGCCATTCTCATCTGACCCTGAGCGCCAAGGATTGATATTGCAAGTTCTTCATGCCAAACCCTCCGTGGCACTTAGGTCGACATATTTTGTCCCACGCGACGAGGCATTGCCCACCGTTCACCTTGTCCTTGCCAGCCCACAAGAACGACCTCATCCACTTGTTGATATCCTCAAACACCCAGGCATGGGCCTCAACAATCATTCCAAGAGTGCAGTAATAGCAATGATTGATTCAATCCTCTTGGGTTCCATCCCAGTTGGGATCTCTGGATCTCATAACTCCACGTTGTAGTATTTTCTTGTCTCTACTAGTAGTAGTCCCTCGATATGGTTTGGACATCGTACAAGCAGCAAAAATACGCGTGATGTCAACACACTGGTGAGAAACATACTACCATCGAACGCTGCCGCGGGACTTGATTCGGTATGTTCTGGTGTCCAAAGTAGTATTCGGACTGCTGCAGCAGAATCGCTTGACCATCTCTGATCGGTGACTTGCAGCGGGCTTTCAAAAAACGATCTGGCTGGCAGATATCCACGGCACCTGCGGCGGTCTATGCAACCCTAGCTTGCCTCGATCTCAAATCTTGTGTATGTCGACCGACTGCTCATCATTGATGTAGATCCGTTCGCACCAGTTCTTCTCAATCTGGTTAATCGCGAGCTTCTCGATCCTGAGAGAGATCCCTCCAAGAACTCAACACCACTGTGCATAGGCCCCACGGTGGGCGCCAACTTTCATGGATTTGTCACGGCCGATGTCCTATTGTGCGGACTTAGTCATGAGGACGACGCATCTATATAGTAGCTTGACAGAGGTTGAGCGGGACGAGAGACGCGAGGTTTTTTACCCAGGTTCGGCCCCTCACGGTGGAGGTAAAAGCCTACATCCTGCTTCATTAATATTGATGATGATGATCATGATGACAAGGGTCCTCTATCTCAAGAGCTATTGACTTGTCTATCTAAACCTAACTTGTGAAAAACTTGTCCCTTTTGGGGTGCCTTGCCTTTCCTTATATAAGTTGAAGGGGCGGGTTACATGACTAGTCCTAGTAGGATTAGGATTACTCTATTACAAGTAGAGTCCTAGTCTTGCTTCCTTTGTAAGGGAATATTCCTTATGATTTCCTCTTAAACCAGCCCACCAGACACGCACCTTGAGGCGGTCTTCTCATAAGCCGCCTTCTAGGCCTTGGGCCTTGTTATTCCTGTGACCCACCTGCGATCACCAATGAGTCACCAGGCCCGGCCGGGTCATTAGTGAGTGGATAGATCCGGGTGGGTCACTTAGTGAGTCGCTAGTATTTGGGCAGGTCACTAGTGAGTCGCCAAGTCCGACCGGGTCATACTTCCGGCCGGGTCATACCGCGGGGTATATCCCCGACAATGACCATCCAACAGTACTTTAGCGCACACACGAATTAAGTCTCAACACATGATATAACTGGTAAAATTTTGATGACACACACATTTAGTTTTTAGGGCTTAAATTTAATAAAGCATGAAATGAACGCAACAGGCAGCGTGAAGTAGCAGTATCGCTGCAATCCCGAACTTTCAAACATCAAACTTTATTCCTTCTGCTCCAACAACAACCGATAGTTTATTGAGAACCGCAACCAACCAAAAGGAACATCTGAAATATGAACAATAATTCAGTTGAGTAGTTCATAAATAGAATTATAAATAGATTCTGATTTCGATCTAAATTGCAGCGACTAGATGAATTCAGTTGAGATGTGAAAGCTCACCATCCTTAAGAAGTAGGCTTTCAGTGGTGGGGGGTCTTGGCACTGCTTTGGAGCTTGGCTTTCTCCTTATATTCCACAATTAACTCTGAAAACAACAATGGTGGAAGCAAGACTTACATTATAGAAAATGAACACATATCACATAATGCAAGATTAATTAAATCAAGTTACCTTGTTTGAGCTTGGACAACTCTTCGTTGTTCTCTATTATTTTGACATGAGTACCACAACAAAGCCAATCCCGAGTGCACACAAGTACTTCAACCATGAATGGTGTTAGAGAATATCTGCATCGAGAATACGCCCACTAGTAGGGAATGCAGACTCAGATGCAATGGTGGAGATGGGGACATCCAAAGCATCCCGTGCCAAGCATGCCAACATAGGAAACCTAGATGAGTTAAACTTCCACCAGTCTAATATGTCAAATTTTGGGTCATCGTCTTTAGGCTCCTCGGCAAGAAACTTGTCCAGCTCAGACTTGTTGCTGCTGCTACCACCACTGTTCAGCCTCATTTTTTTGGCAATCAAGGACCTAATCATGCTTGCACGCCCTCCGCTTGATTCAACTTCCTGGGAAGAACTACTTTGAGTTGATGCAACATTTGGAGCGTACATCACCCTATATCCCTCAAACAAATCTCGAAGACAAGTACTGACTACAGTCCACACCTTAGGCCCTTTTTCCTCCCCATGCACTTCTAAAATGACAATTTGTGTGTATTCCGAAAGCTTGTACCTGCAACGCAACAAGAAATTTGTGGCGTTGCAATATAAGAAAGAATTACCTAATGAAAAATAGTATATTACAATACTTGTGCTTTTTTACCTTGGATCAAGTGTTGTTGCAATGAAAATCAGCAAGTTTAAGTTCTCCTTTTCTTTCCCCTTTTTCCCGGTATCGAGCTCATGCCAATTGCCCCAGTATTTATCAAACTTATCCTTCATCCTCGCTACCATTGCAATTTGCAAACCATCCCCACTTTCCATCCAACTTTTCACTAACATATTCACCACACCAATCTCATGGAAAAATCTAATAGCAGTCACATAGAATGAGGTACAAACACGAGTAGTTAGATCAGCAAAATATGCAAGAAAAGTTGCCATCTTCCTGACATTCTCCCAGTCCCACTCATGGGAACTCCAACACACTTTTCTTTACCTTTATCAGTAAGTAGATCAACTGCAAAGTAAGGATCTTCATCTACATACCTTGTAAAAACCTTCTCATAGCTAACAGCAGCCTTCAATATATAGTACGTGGAGTTCCACCTAGTGCTCACATCAAGAATCAAGAAGGCCTCGGTGTCAAGCTTCTCAAGGTCGGCAAATTCTTTGAACTTAGTTAATCTACTTGGGCTATTCCTCACATATCTAACAGATGCACGCACATGCTTGATTGAAATATCAACTTCTATTAGACCATCGGTAACTATTAAGTTGACAATGTGGGCAACACACCTCATGTGGAGATATTTGCCTCCAACAATGCAAGTCTTAGCTTTATTAAGTTCCTTTTTCATGTAACCAATACCACCATCATTATTACTAGCATTATCAATAGTAATAGTCATGACCTTCTCTATCCCTCAATGAATCAAAGTTTTATGTAAGTGTTTCCCAATATCATCTCCTTTATGACCTTTAACTTTGAAAAATCTATTGGCTTTCTTGTGAAGTTTCCATTCTTTACAAATGAAATGAGCAGTAACAGTCATATAGCTATCATTTTGTTCAGAAGTCCAACAACCAGTAGTGAGACACACTCTTTCACATTGTTCTTTAAAGAAAAGTTTCAATTTAGCCTTCTATTCAAAATATGTGCAAACAACATCCCTAGTGCATGTTCTCTTAGATGGAACTGAGAAACGTAGGCAGGCTTTAGACATGAACTTTTTAAACTCAGATTTTCCACCAAATGCGAATGGGAGTTCATCTTCTATTAACATTTCAGCATAAGCAGCCCTAATAGCGTCAGGATCAAATTTCCAAGCATGTACACTATCACCTTGATTAGCTTGCAACACATCTTACTTATCATCACCAATATTCCTATGGGGATTACGCTTGCAAATATTAAAATGTTTGCGCAAAGAAGATGTACCATTGATCATAGGATGAGCGTTGATGTCACTCTTAGAGTAGTTGCATTTCCCTTCTACAAGACACCATCAATTATGACCTTTTTGAAGTGGTTCCACATCGCTAATCTTGTAGCCATCCGCTTTCGGGCATCTTTCTTTTCAACCTCCACAACTTCACCCTTCCCCGTCCCCTTTCCACCACCTAATAATCCCCAAGTGCAAGGAATCATCATAGCAATTCCCAATGGTGGAAGTGATAAGTATGGCGTGTCGAACCCATAAGGAGCTAAAGGTAAGATCAATATTCTCTCAAGTCCTATCTGCCACCGATATGACTCTACGTACACCGAACGTTTACTTCCAATGAGAAACGAGAAATAAAACTATGATGTGGGTATGAAGAGGATAACTTTGCATGATATCGGAGAACTAAAATATAAAAGTAGGTGTTGTTATCATAAAGTTAGAATATATTACTATATATTATAAGTAGCGAGTGTGGAATAATGATGGATCGGTGTGCAGAATTATCCTAGGCAGTTGTTAACAAGATCGGCAATCGTTATTGCAATTTCATAGAGGAGAGGCATAAGCTAGCATACTTTCTCTTCTTGGATCATATGCACTTATGATTGGAACTCTAGCAAGCATCCGCAACTACTAAAGATCATTAAGGAAAAACCCAACCATAGCATTAAAGCATCAAGTGCCCTTTATCCCATACGCAACAACCCCCTTACTCGGGATTAAGCTTTTGTCACTCTAGCAACCCAGTATAAGCGAATTATGAATGTATTGCAACACCCTACAGCGGGAATCCCTCATGTGTGCGCGGCATGGAAGCCACCATAGGACAGCACCAAGATAAAACATACAACTCAAACCAATCTAGATCATCAATCAACCCATAGGACAAAAGAAATCTACTCAAAACATCATAGGATGGCAACACATCATTGGATCATAATATGTAGCATAAAGCACCATGTTCAAGTAGGGGATTACAGCGGGGTGCGGGAGAGTGGACTACCTAAAAGAGATGAGGATGGTGATGAAGATGGTGATGTTGATGAAGATGATCACCACGGCGATGGTTCCACCGGCGGCACTCCGGCGCCACCGAGAGAGAGAGAGAGAGAGGGAGAGAGGGAGGGAGAGGTTCTCCCCCCTTGTTCTTCCTCCTCCATGGCCTCCCACTACACGGGGAGAGGTTCTCCCTCTAGTTCTTGGCCTCCATGACGATGATGGCCCCCTCCGGGATCCTCCTCCATGGCTTCCGGTGATGATGGCGCCCTCCAGTAGGGTGCCAGAGAGGGCCTAGATTGGTTCTTCGAGGCTACAGAGGCTTGCGGCGGCGGAACACCTGATCTCTCTTCTGTTCTGGGGTTTTTAGGATTTATAGGAAGGGTTGGCGTCGGTTTCAAGTTAGGGGGCCCCACGAGGCGATCACAAGGACGGGTGGCGCGCCCTAGGGGGTGGGGGTTCCCCCCACCCTTGTGGTTAGCCCGGGACTCATCTCTGGTATCTTTTTGCTCCAGTATTTTTTATATTTTCCAAAAATATTCTCCGTAAATTTTCAGCCCATTCCGAGAACTTTTATTTCTGCACAAAAATTACACCACGGTAGTTCTGCTGAAAACAGCGTCAGTCCAGGTTAGTTCTAATCAAATCATACCAATATCATATAGAATTGTTGTAAACATGGCATGAATACTTCATAAACTATAGATACGTCGGAGACGTATCAGCATCCCCAAGCTTAATTCCTGCTCGTCCTTCAGTAGGTAAATGATAAATGAAATAATTTATGAAGTGTGAATGCTATCAAGTGCACAAGTTTAGTCAATGAAAGTTCCAAGAACTTTTTTTCTAGCATTATTCTTTATCATAAACAATAGCTCATTTCATAAAACTCCTCATGATCAAGTAACAAGCTATTCACATGTTAAAGTATAGACCATAAACTTTCTTGAAAACTAACAAACTATGTTTTCAGTCATCAAACAATTGCAATTCATCTTATTTCCAGGGAGTGTCTATGTAAGAGCTTTGATTTAGCAAATTGCACATGCTCAACTATCATTTAATCTTTCACAATTCCTAACACTCACGTGATATTTATGGGTTCAAAGTTTCAATCGGACACAGAGAAAGATAGGGGCCTATAGTTTCGCCTCCCAACCTTTTACCTCAAAGGTATTGTCAACAATAATACTTTATGAAAACCTACATCCGAGTGGATATATATATATATATATCCGGATATCTCCAACACATAGTGCTTGCCAAAGGAAAAAGTGTACAAAGGAAAGGTGATGATCACCATGACTCTTGTATAAGGGTAGAAGATAAAAGTAAAAGATAGGCCCTTCGCAGAGGGAAGCAGAGGTTGTCATGCGCTTTTATGGTTGGATGCACAAAATCTTAATGCAAAAGAACGTCACTCTATATTGCTGCTTGTGATAAAGACCTTTATTATGCAGTCTGTGGCTTTTATTTCTTCCATATCACAAGTTCATATAAATCTTATTTTCTTCACACTAATAGATCATACATATTTAGAGAGCAATTTTTATTGCTTGCACCGACGACAACTTACTTGAAGCATCTTACTCAATCCATAGGTAGGTATGGTGGACTATCATGGCAAAACTAGTTTAAGGGATGTTTGGAAGCACAAGTAGTATCTCTACTTGGTGCAAAGAATTTGGCTAGCATGAGAGGGAATGGCAAGCTCAACATTTTGGAGGATCCATGACAATATAACTTATATTCGGATATAAGAAAACATAACCCATTATGTTGTCTTCCTTGTCCAACATCAACTTTTTAGCATGTCATATTTTAATGAGTACTAACAATTATAAAAGATCTCTAAGATAGTATATTTATATGTGAAATCTCTCTTCCTTCAATACTCTTTCATGAATTGTTCAAGTGACCAATGTTGAGTTTGCTAACTTTCAATAAATTTTACCACTTATACTTCTTATAAGTGAAGTCATTACTCCCCCTGGGATAAGCATATGAAGCATATATAATTTCAGATCTATGATATTCAATTCATTCAAGCATTTACTCATAAGATATAAGTGAAGCACGCGAGTAAATGACAAACTACTCCAAAAAGATATAAGAGAAGGACAATGAGTAGTCAAATAATTAACTAGCCATGGAAGGACTCTCTCTTATTCAAGATTTCAGATCCAATGATTTTATTCAAACAGCAAGTAAAATGAAAATATGCTCCAAAAAAACACATATCATGTGACGAATAAAAATATAGCTCCGAGTAAGTTATACCGATGGTTTTGAAGACAAACGAGGGGATGCCTTCTGGGGCATCCCCAAGCTTAGGCGCTTGAGTCTTCCTTGAATATTACCTTGGGGTGCCTTGGGCATTGTGACGACCCGAGACCGACGCTCTAGATGCCTTTCTTGTTTTCATTGCCGTTGTGTGTTTTTATTTGTTTGTTGCATTTCATCATGTCATCATCTGCATTGCATCGGCACTTCGTTGCCTTCTTTGTTTTTAAAACTTGCATCCGCTCTAGTTGCCGTGTCCTCCCTTGCTTTCATGACCGTTTCGAGACCAACCTTGTTCTTTGTTTTCCCTCTTGCCTAAACCGGAGTCTCTCTGTATAGTGCATAGACCCCCTCGTGTGCGCGTCCGAAGCTGTCCCGGACCCGACCCGGGCAGTCGTCACCGTTGGATTCGGATCATCCCCAATCATCCCTAAAATATCTTCGTTTTCTTATTTGGACTTCCTAGCTATTTATTCTCGACCGTCCGATTTAATCGAAGGGTCCAAATCTATCCTAAACCTCTCTTTCCCTATTTACAAACCAACCCCATACCTAATCTAGCTAACCCTAAAACCTAGGAGGTTTGTCTCTCCACGCAGCCGCCGCCAGCATCTCCCACCTCATGGTCTTCCCCGATCCAAAAATCCCCCTTGTTTTCAACATCAGACCAACCCATCGCCTCCCCTCCCGATCCACGCACATGCTCCTCTCCTTCCGCGCCAACCAGAGTACCCAGCCCCGCTCCTCGTGCCCGAGGCCTCCCGAGCCGCTCCTCGCTGGCAACTAGCAGGCCTCTCTTCCTCCCGTATCTCTCTCTCACCTCGCGGTCTCTCTCTCTTTCTTCGAGGCCAACATGAGCTGCGCTCAATGCCATGGATGGCCGTCGCCCTGGGCGTCGCTAGGAACCTCCTCGTCGACATGATCCCGCCAGTCTCCGTCGCCCATGCTCCGCCACTTCCCCTCGAGCTCGTCCAGTCCGCACGAGTGCCGTCACCCCGCACCCGCGTCTTCCTGCCTCGTGCCGTCCGAACATCGGCAGCCACGCCGGCGTTGATCTCCACCGCCGCTGCCCTGATACGATCGCTCTGCCTTGGATCCGACTGGTTCCGTGTCGCCTCCCCATGCCCGAGAGCCAGCGCCGGCCATCTTCCTCGCCGGGGTGCCCCGCCAAGTTCCTCTGCTTCTAGCGTCGCCGGCACACTAAGTCCTCTGCTGCGACCTCTGTTCTTCTGCAACGAATAGCAGCAGGTCATTCGAGCGTTGACCGTGCCCATCCAGGCGCTTTGCCTCCATGCCCTGGGCCACTTCATGCGCCAAGGCCCCGGCTCCGGCCAGCCTCTTCACCGAACGGGCCAAGCCCATGGGTGAGCTCCCCACGACCTTCGCTATTTAGCGCCATGTGCGTGTGATAGTCATGTTGCGCCTGTTACCCTGTTGGGCCTCTGGATAGATTCAGCCTGTAATGTGTTTTTTTTTCAGATCTGCGATTTTAGCTATTATCCCAGGAACGTCTGTTCTACAAAAAACCCCTTGTATTCATGCACTTAATAGCTAATCAACCGTGCATCGGATTAAAATGTTTTATATATGTAAAATGCTTATAATTTCATCTAGTTTCAAAATATGGTGCTTTCATCCATACTTAAAATGTTTAAATTGTTGTTTGCATTTAATTTGCATAAATGCCATGCTAAACTGGTTTATTTCATAACTAAATAACCGTAGCTCTGAATTTAATAAACTTTATATGTAAATGGGGTGGAAAAATGCATAGATTAATCTAGTGCACTTTATTTTTCTGTTTAACAACATTGAAATATGGTTTAGAGCAGAACAGTACCAAACTTGTAATTTGCACATGAGGATTTTCCGGAATTGTTGTTTGTTGTTATGACCTCATTTAAACTTGCCTAGATGTGTAGTTTGCATATCCTACACCTCTTTCCATGTTTAACAACATTTAATATTGTTGGGTGCATAAACGGGAGAGAACTAAATAAATGTATGTGGTGTTTTTTCAATATGCAACTCGTTACATATTGAGCTCCACTTAACTTGTAGTGTTGTTTGTTGCACTTTGCCATGCCATGCCTCATTAAACCGGACATGCATCATACTTGATTGTGCATCATGCCATGTTTAGGAGATGGTTGTTTACCATGATGTTTGCTTCTTTCTGGTTGTGCTTCCTCTTGATAGTTCCGGTTACGTTGTGATGTGAGGATCCGTTCGACTACGTTGGTTCGTCTACTTCATGGACTCGATCTTATTCCTAGCGGGATCTCAGGCAAGATGACCATCACCATGGATCTCACTACTATCTTTGCTGTGCTAGTTGTCTCGATGCTATCGCTATGTCATGCTACCTACCACTTGTTTGTCAAACCTCCCAAATTTCCATGATAGCCTCTAACCTTTTCCACCATCCTAGCAAACCATTGTTTGGCTATGTTACGGCTTTGCTCAGACCCTCTTATAGCGTTGCTAGTTGTAGGTGCAGTTGCAAGTTGTTACATGTTGGGACATGGACATCATGGATATCATGGGGTAGCACAATATCTTTTATTTAATTAATGCATCATATATACTTGGTAAAGGTTGGAAGGCTCTGCCTTATGCCTGGTGTTTTGTTTCACTCTTGCCGCCCTAGTTTCCGTCATACCAGTGTTATGTTCGTTGATTTTGCATCCCAAACATGGTGAGGGGTACGAGGCCCTCTTGACAGTTCGCTTTGAATAAAACTCTTCCAGCAAGGCCCAACATTGGTTTTACCATTTGCCTAATAACAACTAAAATTTGCCTAGGGAGTAATTAACCCGAGGATTTCTTAATTCAACCCCCTCGGCCCAGTGCTCCTTTGAGTGTTGGTCCGAACCGAGTAGACTGTGGGGCCACCACGGGGAAACTTGAGGTCTAGTTTTACTCATAGGATGTCTCATCCGGTGTGCCCTGAGAACGAGATACGCGCGGCTCTTTATCGGGATTTGTCGGCACATTTGGGCGGTCTTGCTGGATTAGTTTTACCATTGTCGAAATGTTTTGGGCACCGGGATTCCAAGTCTGGCGGAGGTTCCTGTGATGGAGGATTGTCTCCGCGGATCGTGAGCTTGTCATGGGCTAAGTTGGGACACCCCTACAGGGTTTAAACTTTCAAGAGCCGTGCCCGCGGTTATGTGGCAGATGGGAATTTGCTAATACCCGATTGTAGTAGACTCGAACTAAACTCAATTAAGATACACCAACCGCATGCGTAATCATGACTGTCTCTTTTCAGGGAAGTTTGAGAAGAGAACATGGTTTGGGTTATGTCTGAACATAAGTAGTTCAGGATCACTTCTTGATCATTACTAGTTCGTGACCGTTGCATAAATTCTCATCTTACTCTTGTACTCATAAGTTAGCCACCATATATTGCTTAGTGATGCTGCAACCCCACCACTTATCCTTTCCATACCCTTTAGTCTTGTTACGATGGTAATGGGATTGCTGAGTCCTCGTGGCTCACAGATTACTACAACAACGGGTGCAGGTACAGGTTATGCGATGATCTGACACGTGTGTGATGCTTACTTGTTTGGGAGTTCTTCTGCTTCTTCTTTGATCAAGGGATAGGTTCTGGGTCGGGGAGCTTGGGATTAGCAGGGTGGATGTCGATCTTCTTTTCATTTGATTTCATCCGTAGTCGGATCCTGCTCTTCTGTATGATGATTGCTATGTATGGATGAACTCTTGTCTTCAAGTTGTAGCTTGTGGCAAGTATAAGCATTTATCTTATATTCTCATCTATTTGGTACATGGTATGTTGTAATGATATCCACCTTGCTATGCCCTCGAAATGCAGTTGTGCCTCAATCATAAATTCATCACGTGATTGGGATAGAGCATCTTGGGCACTACAGGCATCCCCAAGCTTAGGGTCTTTCCACTCGTTATCGTCCTATCGATATCTCACCCAAAACTTGAAAACTTCAATCACACAAAACTTCACAGAACTTCATGAGATGGGTTAGTATGATAAAGAGTAAATCATTCACTTTGGTACTGTCAAAGACAGGATTCATAATTATTCTACACAATGCCTACTGTACCATATCATTTCCACAATTTATATTAAGCAATATAAGCCATAGAAACTAGGAAAGAAGTAAACTATGCATCAAAAACAGAATCTGTCAAGAACAGAACAATCTGTAAAGATCTGAACACCAACCATACTTCTGTTACTCCAAAAATTCTGAAAAATTAGGACAATCTAAGAAATTTTTTTATTAATCTTCTCCAAAATAATCACTATTTTATCACGCTTATGTTAAACATGAGAATTGTTTTCCTGAGCACAAAAGTTTCCGTTTTTCAGCAAGATCAAATCAACTATCACCGTAAGCCATCCCAAAGGTATTACTTGGCACTTTATTTAAACTATATCTATAAAACATGATGACTACAGTATCTTAATCATGTGGATACAGAAAAACAGTAAGGATAAATATTGGGTTGTTTCCCAACAAGCACTTTTCTTTAATGCCTTTTTAGCAAGGCACGATGATTTCAATGATGCTCACATAAAAGATAAGAATTGAAACATAATGGGAGCATCATGAAGAATATGACTAGCACATTTACATCTATCACACTTCCTATGCATAGGGATTTTGAGAGCAAACAACTTATGGGAACAAGAATCACCTAGCATAGGAAGGCAAAACAAGCATAACTTCAAGATTTCAACACATAGAGAGGAAACTTGATATTATTGCAACTCCTACAAGCATATATATTCCTGCCTCATAATAATTTTCAGTAGCATCATGAATGGATTCAATAATATAGCTATCACACAAAGCATTCTTTTCATGATCTACAAGCATCATAATTTGACTTCTCTCCACATAAGAAAATATATTCTCATGAATAGTAGTGGGAGAAAACTCAACAAAATAACTATCATGTGAGCCGTAATCCAATTGAAAACTAAAATCAAGATGACAAGTTTCATGGTTAGCATTATTCTTTATAGCATATATGTCATCACAATAATCATCATTGTCGAATTTCGGGTTCTGGCAAAACCCTTGAGGTTCAAACACTGGGTGCACACAAAGATCTCTCCTCCCCTTGCACTCTCCCTCACCGCGATCTCAAGGCTCAGCGCGTTGAACTCGCAGAATAAAGGGACACAAGATTTATACTGGTTCGGGCCACCGATGTGGTGTAATACCCTACTCCAGTGTGGTGTGGTGGATTGCCTCTTGGGTTGAGGATGAACAATTACAAGGGAAGAACAGCCTCCTGAGGAGAGGTGCTCTTGTGCTTGGTGAGTTTGTGTGGATGAGGACGATCTAAATGGCCTCGGATTAGCTGCCTCCTACTGTGGTGGCTAGCCCTATTTATAGAGGCCCTGGTCCTCTTCCCAAATGCTGGCGGGAAGGGATGCCACAATGACCAAATTTGAAGGGAGACAGCTAGTACATGTTATCCTGACTAAAGGTGGTTTTCGCCTGCCAAAGGCTCTGGTGGTGACGTTGTCCTGGGCTCCATGGTGACTTCCGTCCTGCCGTCCTACTGGTCTTGGTCTCGTTGCACTGATATGGAAAACTTTGTCAGATGTCCTGGGACTCCTCGCCTATGCTTGCCTCTTTAGCACCAAAGAGGAAACGAGGACACTGTGCGTGCTGGTGCCCGCCTGGCCCGGTCGTCATGGCTTGCGTCACAAGAACCTCGCGAGGATCCCCTTGCCTTGATCTCTCCACCCCTCGCGAGCCAGCCTAGTGAGGGCACCCCCCGAGGAGGTCTTGCATCGTCTGTCTCGTGAGGCTCAGCTCCTCGTGAGGGTCTTGAGTGTTTGCTGGTGGAGATGGGTTGTACGGGGCCGTTGGTGGAGCCATGTCGTGGGCCGCAGGAAGGCATGTCTGGGGACCCCCGTTCCCAGGACACCGACAGTAGCCCCCGAGCCCAAGGCGCGCTCGGACTTGGCTTCGAGGTGACGTTGTCCTGCGGAGCGCTGCGGGCCCCAACAGCCTGTGGCCTGGGTTGACACGTGGCGATTGATGGGATGTGGGCATTTCCGCTTCCCCACGCTGCCTTGGCAACTGTGTGACTTGACGATTGCCTACTGCATGCAGAGTAAAATAATCATTACCTGTGATCGTGGGGATCGCCGGTTGGCCTTCTCCCGCTATAAATGAGTAGGGGGCGGATCCCCCGTCGATCATCCCTTCCCGCTCCGCTCGCTTCTTCTTCCTTGCTTCATCGCTAG
This sequence comes from Triticum urartu, assembly GCF_003073215.2. Taxonomy (NCBI): domain Eukaryota; kingdom Viridiplantae; phylum Streptophyta; class Magnoliopsida; order Poales; family Poaceae; genus Triticum; species Triticum urartu. Next base: position 255,594,675 of record NC_053025.1, read on the forward strand.
CATCGACACCCTAGGCACCTGAAAAGAGGTTCTCGACCGCAAAAAAGGAGAAGGCCCGCTAGGATGGGCCCGGCTCACCGCCACCTAAGAGGGGGCGTGGTCTTCCCCACAAGCACACCGCGGTCCCCACAGTGGCCCCTCGCGGCCGCAGCGGTGCCTCTTCACATGGTTGCAGTCGCCCGGGTCGTGGCAGCCCTATTGATGAAGGGAGGTGCACCATGGTTGCGTGGCCTCCCCGGCCGTGCTTCCAATCGGTGGAGGTGCTGCCGGAGTTCATTGTGTGGTCAGAGAACCCAGCCGACACCTGGCTTCAGCTTCCGCGCTTCTTTGCCGGCGGGCTGCTAGCCATGGGTCTAGGCGGTCTCTGGCTATAGGCGGACGACTGCTATAGCAAGGCTTCATGGGTTGCGGGCGAGGTCTACGTTGCGGGCAACGCTGCCCTGGCCCGTGGCTGGCCGACGTTTGCCCGCGCGTGCGGCCTAGGACGGCGGTGCACCCTCCACTTCAAGTACGATGGCAATACGACCCTCAATGTGAGGGTGTTCGGGGAAGATGGTCACCGCATCGGGTGCTGCTCTGAGGACAACGACGGCGGTGAGGTGCTCAGCCTCGGCGATGGCCGCGACGAGGGTGAAGGCGGGCTTGAACTTGGCACCGGCCATGGCCCGTCCAGCTACGGCGGCTCTTCTTTCGGCGACAGCTCCAGCAGCGGCGGCTACGACCAGCCGCCACCGCGCCACGCCCGTTCTGAGGGTGGCAGCGGGTCGTCTCGTCGCCGTGCTCCGGTGAAGCGAGAGGAGGGGTCTAGCTGAGCCCAGGAGAGCGCCATGGGCCCATCCTCGCGAACTGCTGCGGGGGCATGCTGTAACAACCACCATGCGGTTATGCCTCTAAGTCGTGCCTCAACACGTGGGAGATATAGCCGCATCGTGGGTGTTACACACACGCCACTTTTGTTTCATTCTTCCTTTTCTTCTTGCATTAAGAGAGAGACAAGTATGGGGCCCCGCAGGGGCGTGCAATGAACCATGATTTCCAAGTTGCTATGCAATGTTTATCATGCCTATGTCACGTTGCAGCATCGGCATTTTGTGTAGGCTCGTAGAAATAACTTAACTTAGCGCGCTTGAAGTAGTTTCCGCCTCGTGAGGCGTGCATTTCCCAGTGCCTGGCAAGGCCTCCTTGGCTCGGGAGGCGTCTAGGAACTGCAAAAATTTGTTAGGTAACTCTTATTCTTTCGAACCCTGGTCGTAGGCGCAGCCGGCCACAACCCAGCACTTAACATCTTGGTACCCGAGGGGCATGGATTGAGAGAGGTGCACCATCTTGTGATCTCAAGCGAGGGTGCCTCGCAAAGAATAGGAAAAATGCTCACGAGGGCACCTGTCCAGCCCCCTCACGAGGCATGCAAGGGAGAGCACGGGTCAAAACAAGGAACAGAGGGCAGAAACAGAGGCAAAAGGCGATGGAACCAAGACGGCAAGGAACACCAAAAAGCAAATTTTTATTAAAGAGGGGCAAGCCAACTACGGAAAGCAAATGAAAAGCCACGTCCGGCACCTAGTCTAGTCTTCTCACCAGCACGGAGCTAAGTGCTGCCACTAGGACGTGGGAGGGAGTCCCTGAGGCCTGAGGGCGGCACTCCGGAGACTCCGGGGCATGTTTATCCCCATTCATTATTACGTTAGAGTGTCACAATAGGAGACCTTCATAGGCGTGAGCCTTGCTTCATATCGCCGGATGAGGGCCCCGCCTTGCGCCACCCTCGACCGCCGTTGGGGCGTTCGGAAACCAGGACAATGCCAAGGGGCAAAGGGGACGCTAGCGGCGCCCTCGGCGACCACGGGCCCTCTGCCGGGGGGAAGGCTCACCAGAACCTCCCCGGCAGAGGGCCTACCTCCGGGCGACGCCTTGCTCCGTGTGATGCGGGGAGGGGCCTTGATCCCGGCTCCTTCCTTGCAGCCCCAAGTGCGCTCCAAACTGAATGAACTTGGAAAATGTCACCTTGTTTTGTTGTCGAAGGAGCGTTAGGGTAGCTGAAGGCGCGCGCTGAATAAGTCGCTCCTCATGATCCGCCAAGACCCTGAGCCTCGGGAGGCTCAGGTGGCTCTCTAAGGACCGTCTCCATCTCCGCCAGGACCGCGTGATGCCTGGCCTCCTAGGTTGCCAGGATGCTTCGTAGGTTGCGCTGGAAGGTCGCTGCCACGCTTGGCAGGCCAAACAGCATGCGAACATAGCTGTGAGGTGGACTCTCGCACTGGCCAGCGCGCGAAGGCCAGAAGCGCTCCTGAGATGTGGCCCTGTTGAGCCCTGGGATGTCGATGCAGACGCGCAGCTCGCCACCCTCGCCTGGATGGGGAGCTGCACCAGGTGGGCGGTGGTCGCCGCATATTGGTCTTGCTTCCTGAAGCTCCTAGGAGGCCTTGACGATGAACTCCACTCCTCGCCCGGTGCCCTCCTGAGGGAAACGTGCCGCGAAGCACGTCTCCACGTGGTGCCCGAGCGCCTCCCTCATGATGTTGGCTAGGTCTGAGGCCCTCCAGAAGAGAGCCCCCGAGCCTTGCCCGAGGAGGGCGCCAGGCGCGCCTTCCTATGCGAGGGAGGGAGACGCCCCAGGCGCGGGCGCAGATCCTGAGGAGTCGTCGTTAGAGACACCGCCCCCTGAGGCCCTATGCGGAGTAGCTACTTCTTCTTCTTGGGGGTGGCTTCAGGAGGGTACTGCGTGCCCTCGCTGTCAGGGTCTTCGATTGCTGTGGCTTGGAAGGCACGCTCGAGGGAGCACACCGCATCTCTTTCTTCGCAGGGGACTGTGATGATTCTGCCGCTTCCTGCCATCTTGAGGACGTTGTAGCCATTGTGGGTCACTTCCATGAATTTGGCTAATGCTGGGTACCTGAGGATGGCATTGTACGACAGAAGGATGTGAGCAACGACAAAGTTGATGAGCTCGGTTCGGTAGTTGTCGCGCTGTCCGAAGGTGACAAGGAGGCGGACCTGCCCTATCAGGTGGTGGAGCCGTCAGTCACTCCTGAGAAGGGCTTGGTTGGCTGCAGCTAATCGTAGGGCACTTGAAGGCTGTGAAACGTCTCGACGGACAAGGCACTGAGCCCCGCGCCGCCATCTATGAGGGTGGTCCCGACCATGCTTCATGTCCATCTCTGCCGCGAGTACGGCTACTCCCTTGCGCTTCACATCCTTGGACTTGGCTTTCTTCTCCTCTGGGTCGGTAGCAGGGAGCTCGAGGAGGGAGAGACGGCCCTCCTCAGCTCTTGCACACCTGGTTTCTATGTTGAACAGCTCCAGAGTCGTGCATAGCTCCTTGTGGATGGCAAGCTCCTCCTTCATCTTGATGTTGCGGATGCCATCGGAAAATGCTGAGATGATGGCCTCGTCCATCACCTTGGTGATCTTGAGACGAACGCTGTCGAAGCGCTGGATGTACATCTGTAGGGGCACTCCGGGCTGTTGCTTGATGCGGCGCAGGTCACCCACGGCCGGAGGGCGGTCGCGAGTGCCCTAGAAGTTGGCGATGAAGCGGTTGCGCATCTCACCCCAAGAGGAGATTGATCCCGCGGGCAGGTTCAGGAGCCATGAGCGGGTGCCATCCTTGAGAGCCATGGGAATCCAGTTTTCCATGACTTTTTCGTCGCCGTTGGCCGCCTCGATGCTCAGCTCGTAGAGCTGCAGGAACTCCGCGGGGTCGGGGGTGCCATCGTAGCACGGAGGCAGATCCGGCTTGAACTTTCCTGGCCAAACGACGGTGCGCAGCTCGGGAGCAAAGGCGCGGCAGCCTACGGTGGCCATCGGGGACCTCTGCAGGGGTGGAGCCTGCCCTTGATGTCCCCTACTGGGAGCGTTGTAGCGTTTTTTTGCGGCCGAGGAACCTCTTGGCAGCTTCCTTCTTCGTGCGCGGGCACACGGCATGGCGGATCATGCCGCGGGATCGTGCGTCTTGGGGCGAGGACACTGTCTTGACAAGGAGGGGGCGGTGGCGCTCCGTGAGCTGCGCATCTTGGCACAAGGGTGCTGTCAAGGCGGCGGAGGCGCTCCGTGAGCTACGTCGCCCGCGGCCGGAGGTGGGCGAGGCAGCGAGAGGGATGGTGTAGGAGAGCCTCCAGCGGCTCTGACAAGCTTGGCGATGCGGTCTAACCAGTCCTCGTAGAGGTCATCGACCGGGCAGTAGCACAGGAGCTCGCGTGCCATGAGCAGCGCATCCTAAGCGTCTGTGGGAGCGCGGCGAGCTTGAGACAATGACCCGGCCGGAGTCAGCGACGGGGTGGCGGTGCGGCCATCCCGCCGCACGGAGGGTGCAGTGATGATGCTTGCTGCTCGTTTGCTGTCGGGCCGGTAGCGGCGTTGGCAACAGGAGATGGAGAACGACGGGGAGGCCCGCCGACAGGGGCTGTCTGAGCGACACAGGCGGCGAGGGCGGCCCAGTGTTGTTCTCACGAGTGGTGAATCAGCAGGGCGATTGCGCGGCCAACGGTGCTTGAGCTTCGCGGAGCTCCCAAGGATCCTTCTCCAGGCTCACGCGAGCCTGCTAGGGTTTGGCGTGCCTCATCTCCGGTGAGTGATTTGCCGTCGGGGCGGCAATAGCGACATATAAAGGATCTGGCCATATAGGAGCACTAGAAAGGGCCCGAAATTACGGATTGAAAAGAATCGAGCAGCAAGTGGATAATCGAATAGCTAAGGTAGGTCACGGCAGCAGATCAGGTTGAGTGTAATTGGGGGAAATAAGGATCACCGCCGTAGATCAGGTTGAGCAGCGCAGTTGGGGCCAGGCTGTCTGGGCCTGGGGGAGTAAGGAGCTCCGGCTTGTGAAGCTTTTTTACTCAGTCTTCGGTCTGTTCTGGTACCCATGGGTCAAACCCGAATTCTCCGAATTAAGATCAGTTTTCCCACGATGCTAACCGATCATAGTACCGAATTTATCAGTTTCGGTTCATTCGCCTTTGGTCTCGGTTTTTCGGTTTGGCACTTCAGTCTTCGGTTAAAATGCCCACCCCTATGTGTAACCTTGAGAAACAAGATGAACTTTTTTTCTCACTACTTGACCATGTTCATTTTGTTTGTCGTGGTAGAACCATTTGGTGTCAATGATGTTGTGCTTGTGAGGATCAGGACGCTTGACTAGATCCGAGAAATTATTGAGCTCAAATTGTAGAAGCTCTTCTTGCATACCTTGAATCCATTCTGGTTCCATAAAGGCTTCTTCAACTTTCTTGGGTTCGGATATGGAGACGAATGAAAAGTGCCAACAGAAGTTAGCTAGTTGCATGCCTCTTAATCAAGTAAGCAGACCAGGTGCACTGATGCTATCAATTATCTTCTCAATCTGAACTTCATTAGCTTCTCGGGGATGAACAGGGGGAAGACTTCGCTGATGCTAATAATTATCTTCATCTTCAACATTGTCTTCGAACTCAGCATTGTCTTCACACCGAACAGGGGCTCGAATCACAACCTCTTCATCGCCTTGTTCTTTAGTGGGTATGATTTCTCCAGTACCCATTAGCCTGATAGATTCACTAGGAGAAGCTTCATCTAGCACATTTGGTAGGTGTTCTCTTTGCGAGCCATTAGTCTCATCGAACCGCACATTTACAGTTTCAACCACTTTATAGTGAAAGAGGTTGAAGACTCTGTAGGTGTGTGAATCCTTTCTGTAATGAAGCATAAAACCTTCACATGCTTTCGGTGCAAATTTGGAAGTGTGATGAGGATCCCTTATCCAAAACTTAGCACCGAAGACTTTGAAATAACTTATGTTTGGCTTCTTACCAGTGAGTAGTTCATAAGAAGTCTTCTTGAAGGATTTATGAAGATAAACTCTGTTGATGATATGGCATGCAGTATCAATGGCTTCAGGCAGAATTTTCGCGGAGTCTTGTACTCATCAAGCATCGTACGAGCCATCTCAATAAGAGTCATGTTCTTGTGCTCCATGACGCCATTCTGCTAAGGTGTGTATGGAGCGGAGAGCTCATGAGTGATGCCTAGAGTGTCAAGGCTAGTGTTCTTGAATTCAGTGCCATCGTCACTCCTGATGTACTTGATCTTGATGGCATAGTTAGTCTTGGCGCGATTGGCAAATCTTCTGAAGACATCTTGGACTTCAGTCTTGTAGAGAATTATGTGCACCCAAGTATATCTAGAATAATCATTGATAATTATGAAGGCATAAAGATGTGCAGTGGTAGTAAGGGTAGAGTAGTGAGTAGGGCGAAATAAGTCCATGTGTAGCAGCTCGAAGGGACGTGAAATCATCATGATTGTCTTCGAGGGATGTCTTGCCCTAGTCATCTTCCCAGCTTCGCAAGCACCACATACATGGTCCTTCTTGAACTTGACGCCCTCGATGCCAATGATGTGCTTCTTCTTCACAAGAATGTGCAAGTTCCTCATGCCTGCATGTCCTAGTCTTTGATGCCAAAGCCAACACTCTAATGCTTTTGCTAGGAGACTGTAACGCCTTGAGACCGTTGCCACAGGTGTCTTCCAGTTATTCGCTGTTGTTGCCTCATCATTTGTTTGCGTGTCAGGCATTTCATATCATGTCATCATGTGCATCGCATTTGCATACATGCTCATCTCATGCATCCGAGCATTTTCCCCGTTGTCTGTTTTGCAATCCGGCGCTCCTATGTCATCCGGTGTCCCCTTTTGCCTCTTTTCGTGTGCGGGTGTTAAACGTTCTCAGATTGGACCGAGATTTTTCAAGCGGCCTTGGTTCACTACCGGTAGACCGCCTGTCAAGTTTCGTGCCATTTGGAGTCTGTTTGAGACTCCAACGGTTAACTGAGGAACCGTAAAGGCCTCGTGTGTGTTGCAGCCCAACACCCCTCCAAAGTGGACCAAAACCCATCCAAACCCCATCCATCCTCACAGTCGTTCGATCACGATCGCGTGGCTGAAAACCGCACCTCATTTTGACTCTCCTAGCTCCCTCTACCTATAAATATGTGACTCCCCTCGAAATTTCGCGTAGTACAAACCCTAGATCCACTCCCCTCGCGCCGCCGGACGTTTCTTCCTCCCGCGTCGGACATGTCCGCCCTCCACATCACTCCGGCCAATTGCATAGCGCCACGTCATCTCCGCCGCCACTCCGAGCCAACAGCCGGGCGCCATCTGTCGCCTTCGCCGCGCACCACCGCGCGGGCCCGCCGGGGCCCGACCGCGGCCCTCCCGGCCCGGCACCGCCGCCCGACGCCGCCTGCACCGCGACCGCTCTCGCCGCCCGCCATCCGCGCTCACCGCCTGCGCCGCTGCGGAGCAGGCTCGCCGGCCGTCCAACCTCGAGCTCCACCCCGGCATGGGAGCCGCCGTCGCCGGAGTGTCTTCCCCCCGGAGTCCCGTACCTCGCCTGCGCCGTCCGTCGCTGCACCGCCCGGATCCAGCTCCGGCCGACCGGATCTGGCCGGATCTGTCGCCCCTGCGTCGTTTTGTCGCCGGCGGCCCTCTCCAGGGCAGCGCCGCCGCCGCCTCGCCTCCTGCTCGAGCTCCCGCTCGGGGAGACGACGAGCGTGGGCACGGGCCCCGCTGCAGGCCCAGCAGCGCAAAGGCCGGCCCAGCTCTGCCTCCCACTCGGTCCGCTTCGGTCCGGCCCAAGGGCCCTAGGTGAGCACCGCCCGTCTATTCCCCGCCTGTGCGCCATTTAGTCATCGAGCGCTTGTTTTCAACTTGCCTGTTTTTTTCTCTAAGTCCTCATCCCTGCACATTTTATAGCCCTGTTCATCATGCCATAACTTCATCACCATTGCTCCGATTCGTGCGTGTGGCATATCAAATTGTTCGCCTGGATGTGCACTTCATTCCATTCCATTGCACAATGCTTGTTTGAGTCCATCTTGATGCCTAAAATGCTGTTGCAAGAGTGCTTCATAATGTTAGGTGTTGATTCTTATCAGTTTATGAGCATTTGTCATTTTTGCCATGTTTATTTGTGCTGCATATGAGCATGAGCTCTACATGTGTTTTGTTATATGCCATGCCATCTTTACAGGGGTGTATGCCATGTATTTTTGTGATCAATGTGGTGACTAGCACAAGCATGCAAAGTAGCTCTCGTGATGTTGTTGATTTCAGGGACTTAGAATTTCACCAAGTCCTTTTCCTGTTGTTATTTTTATGCAATGTATTCTTGTTGCTACAGAGTGATCCATGCCTCTTTTGAGCATGTTCAGTAAGGATGATTTTGAGATATTGTTATGCTCTATCCATCCATGTCTTTGTTTGCAATTATGGAGAGCCCTAGCATGACTCAATCTTGCTCTACTTTTGCTATAAAATGTTCCTAGCAGATTGTTTACGTGTTAATCAATTTTGCCAAGGTTATTGTAGTTGATCCATGCATGCTATGAGATTGTTCTTGCCATGTTTAGCTTCTTGATCATGTCTTTTTGCTGGGTGTATGCTTAGTTTGTCATGCAATGCCTTGTGGTGCGTGCATCGACCTCGCAAAGATGCCTTCATAATTTCTATTTATGCCATGTCCAGTTTTCTGCTAATTCTGAATTTGTTAACGAAACTTGCTATGTTTACATGGTTGCCATTGTGTCTTATGATCCCTTTTGGCTTATGGTCAGTACGGGAATTTTGTTATATGCTTTGAGTAGTTTAATGCCATGCCTTGTTTTGCCATGATCTGATCCTGTAGCATGTTGTTATCTTGCTCTAAACATGATTCAAAACGAGGGTAGAAAACGAGGGTAGGGACTCCAAATTTGTGCTCAACCTTGGCTCATGATACCAAGATGATGTAGGGTGGAACCCTAGGGGGCGATCTTTCATGACTTGGAGGGGGATTCCTGAACAACACATGAAGAACACAAGTGGGAAAACAAGAGGAAACACTCAAATGGACTTGATCCAATCACACATGTGCTAGATCCATGAACACAAAGAGATATACATGATTCAAATCCAACTAAGGGGGATACAAGTAACTAGTTCTTCTCCAAGAGGAGGTCTTGAATCCACTAGGGGATCTTCCGTCAAGAGGGGGTCTTGAATCCACTTGGGGGATCTTCTCCTAGAAGGCCTTGGTATCCAATGGAGTAGGTGTAAAGTGGATGAGCAAAGCTCTATATCTGATATGAGCTAAACCAATGCTAACCCTAGAAAAGTGGAGGTGGAGTCGTTTATATAGGCTAGAGTGATGAAAGGGTACATGGGCTTCGGCCCAAAACACATAAGCAGGTAGGGGATCCGGATGATGGGGATGGTGGCCCGGATGATCCGGGTGCCAGGGGTCCGGATGATCCGGATGACCGTCTAGATCATGCGGATTGTCGCACCCGTCATAGGGGGTCCGGATGACCAAGAGATGGTCCGGACGTCTGGGTGGATCCGGATGATCCGCGAGCCGGTCCGGATCATCCGGGTTCATGGGGAGGCTTGCAGGACTCAGGTGCCACTTATCTGGATCGTTCCGGTTGGGGTCCGGATTGTCCACGCAGGGGCTGGATCATCCAGACGACGGTCTGGATCGTCCGAGCAAGTGCAGACTTCGTCGTTTTCTTCTCCGTCTTCACATATGTCTTCCTCCTTCGATCTTCCTTGCTCCTTAGCTGCTCCATGGCCAACTCCTTGGTACCTGAGTATGCAAAGTGTCTCCATTTGAGGTAGTAGCCATGTCTCATGTGTTTCAAAGAGGAATTGGGAGAGGAGAGATGTCACCTCGGGTTCGAGAGCTCTTACACGTGCTCGTGTCATGGGTCCACTTATAACTTGGTGAGACGATGGTAGGTCCATGGGGATGATCTCGGGAAGCTCCACATCAATATGGTAGGACGATCGTCAAGAAAACCATGGGTTAAATAAATGGTAACACCCTTTTGACATTTTATCTTGCGCCCACCATGATTTCTCAGGTCCCTAGCATTGTCTTCAGAAGTCAACGATTTTGGGCTGGAGACTCGACCCTGCAAGAGAAGTTAATTCTTCTTAACTACCCACATCTAAAGGGGTGGCTTAGAAGCAATGAGTCTAAGTGATGCATCTGAGAACTTTGGCTTTGAAGCCCTAGCAAATAGTTTTGCAAGATGTAACACCCACAATGCGGCTATATCTCCCACGTGTCCGGGCACGACTTAGAGGCATAGCCGCATGGTAGGCTTGTCGCAAGAGGAGTAATCTTCACACATCCCATGTACTGAATAAGAAAGGGATAAAGAGTTGGCTTACAATCGCCACTTCACACAATACATAAATAATTCATACATCATCCAAGGTACAATCAAAGGTCCGACTACGGAACCAAAATAAAGGAAGACAACCCCAAATGCTAGATCCCCGATCGTCCCAACTGGGCTCCACTACTGATCATCCGAAAAAGAAACATAGTAACGGCCCCAATCCTCGTCGAACTCCCACTTGAATTTGGTATCGTCACCTGTACTGGCATCATCGGCACCTGCATCTATTTGGAAGTAACCGTGAGTCACGTGGACTCAGGAATCTCACACCCGCGAGATCAAGACTATTTAAGCTTAAGGGTAGGAAAGGGTAGTGAGGTGGAGCTGCAACAAGCACTAAGCATATATGGTGGCTAACATACGCAAATAAGAGCGAGAAGAGAAGCAACGCACGGTCGGGAAGCTATAAGTGATCAAGAAGTGATCCTGAAGCTACTTACGTTTCAAGCATAACACGAGACCGTGTTCTCTTCCCGGACTCCGCTGAAAAGAGACCATCACGGCTACACACACGGATGATTCCTTTTAATATAGTTAAGTGTCAAGTTCTCTACAACCGGATATTAACAAATTTCCATCTGCCACATAACCATCGGCACGGCTCTCGAAATTTTATAACCTGCAGGGGTGTCCCAACTTAGCCCATCACAAGCTCTCACGGTCAACAAAGGACATTCCTTCTCCCGGGAAGACCCGGTCAGTCTAGGAATCCCGGTTACAAGACATTTCGACAATGGAAAAAAAAGACTAGCAAGACCACCCGACTGTGCCAACAAATCCAGATAGGAGCTACACATATCGCGTTCTCAGGGCACACCGGATGAGCAATCCGTACAACTAAAACCAACCCTCAAGTTTCCCTGAGGTGGCGCTGCAAGGGGCTCTAGTTTGGACCAACACTTAGAGGAGCACTGGCCCAGGGGTTTAAAATAAAGATGACCCTTGAGTCCGCGGAACTCAATGGAAAAGGCTTAGGTGGCAAATGTTAAAACCAAGGTTGGGCCTTGCTGGAGGAGTTTTATTCAAGGCGAACTGTCAAGGGGTTCCCATAACACCCAACCGCGTAAGGAACGCAAAATCAAGAAACATAACACAGGTATGACGGAAACTAGGGCAGCAATAGTGGAACAAAACACCAGGCATAAGGCTGAGCCTTCCACCCTTTACCAAGTATATAGATGCATTAAATTAAATAAGATATAATAATGATATCCCAACAAATCCATGTTCCAACATGGAACAAACTTCATCTTCACCTACAACTAGCAATGCTATAAGAGGGCTGAGCAAAAGCGGTAACATAGCTAAACAATGTTTGCTAGTAAAGGTGGGTTAGAGGCTTGAAATGGCAATTTGGGACGCATGATAAGCAAGTGGTAGGTAGCGCGACATATCAATAGAGCGAACAACTAGCTAGCAAAGATAGAAGTGATTTCGAGGGTATGGTCATCTTGCATGCAAAGTTCTCAGTGTTGTCGAAAGCTTGATCCTCGTTAGCGACTCAACAGGTTCCTCGGTCACATACTCGTCTCTCGGATCTACCCAAAGCAAGAACACAAGCAAAGGACCAACAATCAATCATGGTGCAATGCACAAGCAACATGATGCAATACATGGCACGATATGCAAGACATGATATGCAATGCATATGCGTGCTCTGGAAGGGAAAGAATGATCAAGGCATCAACTTAGCAAACCAAGTATGTCCCTGGAAAGATGAGATTATTTAGGTTGAAATCGATATAACGATCACCGGAAACAGATGCACTGTTTGCAAAAGGCAAGCAAAACAAGAATGGTGCTATTCTGCGATTAACAGCACGATGCCATATAGAATGCAACAAGAAACTAAGCTACTACACTCCAACATAGCAACAAAGCATATGGCAGTGATGTACAAGAGATGCTTGACAAAACATGACCAATGAGCTATGGCTAAAACACACAAGAGCAGATTCAAACAAGCATGCCAAAAGTGCAAAAGATATCAGCATCACAGACTTTGTGAAAATACTAACATGTCAAAAATAACATCAGGAAGCAATGTTTAGAGCAAGCAAACAACATGCTACAGGAACATATCGTAGCAAACAAGGGCATGGCATGATTCTACGAAATGCATAGATCAAAAGTCCCTTACTGATCATAAGCCAAAAAGGCACATAAGATATGATGGCACCCATGTAAACATAGCTAGTGTTATGAACAGTTTCTGACTTAGCAGAAAACAGAGCATAGCATAAACAGATTCACGATAGCAAATTTGCAAGCTCAAACCACTGACCACAAAGCCTCGCATGACAAAATAAGTATACCAACAGCAAGGTGACATGTACATGAAGCTAACCATGGCAAGAGAAAGTTCATAGGATGCATGGATCACTAGCAACAACCATGGAAAAATTGATTAACATGTTAACATTCTGCCAGGAACATTATATAGTAAAAATAGAGCAAGAAAAAGACATGCTATACAACTCCATAATTGCAAACAGGGGCACGGATGGATATAGCATAACCACATGTTCAAAACATCCTTACTGAAGTAACTCAAAATAAGCACGGATCTCACTGTAGCATCAAGCTTACATGACATCAAAATAACAGCAGGAGAAAACTTAGCAAAATCCTAAGTCTCTGAAAACAGCAACATTGCGGTGGCTACTTTACATGCTTGTGCTAGTCACTACATAGATCACAAAAATACAAGACAAGCGCCTCTGTAAAGATGGCATGTTGTAGTTCAAAACACATGTAGACCTCAAACTCATACGATGCACACATCAAATGTTACAAAAATGACAAATCACCATGATATGATAAGTAACAGCAGTTAACGTTTTATAGCACACCTGCATCAATGAAAATGGAATCATGATGTACAGTATCATGCATGGAAATTCTTCTAACATGAAGAGTTCATCGAGGCAAACAATTCGACATATCATATGCATGAAACGGAGCTATGGTCACCGAGATGTGATGCAATGAACATGGCATAAAAATGTTAGGGGAAAAGGATAGACGAAATTATACCCTTCGGGTTTCCAGATCTAGGGTTGCAAGAGGTTCGAGGTTCACCGGAATCCACGTCGGAGTTGGTCGGAGAGGAGGTAGGAGACCGGAGAGGCGTCGGGGAGGTCGGGTCCGACCAGATCCGACCGGATCCGGCGCCGGCGGAGGTGGAGCAGGGCCGGACGAAGAGGACGGAGGCGGTCGGCGCTCGGCGGTGGAGGAGCTCGTGTCCAGATGGCGGCTCGCGGGACGGTGGGGCGGCGGGCCGGCGAGGCGGGCGGCGGCGCGGTCGGGCGAGGCAAGCGGCGGCGGATCTCGGCGCGGGGGCGGCGGGCGCGCATGCGCGGGGCGGCGGCGGTTGGACCCGCGGGGCGGCGGCTGCGGGCTGGCGGCGGCGTGCGGTGGCGGAGGCCACGCGGCGGACAGGGAGTGGTCGGGCGGCGGAGGAGGACGCGTCCGGTGGACGCGAACATGTCTGGCGGCGCGAGAGGAGGGGGGGCTAGGGTTTTGGGACCCGGATTTTCGGAGGGATGCACATATTTATAGATAGAAGGAGGTAGGAGTGTCCAAATGAGATGTAGTTTTCACTCACATGATCCTGATCCGACGATGGAGGAAATGGAAGTGGTTTAGATGGGTTATTGGGCTGTTTTGGAGGGGTGTTGAGTTGCAACACACAAGAGGCCATTGCGGTTACCCGGTTAACCGTTGGAGCATCAAACGGACTCTAAGTGGAACGAAATTTGACAAGCGGTCTACCGGTGGTGTACCAAGGCCACTTGGCAAATCTCGGTCCATTACGAGAACGTTTAACACCCTATCATGATAAGAGACAAGAGGGGTGCGCCAGTGCATGTGGGAGTGTCGGACTGCAAAACGGACAATGGGGAAAATGCTCGGATGCATGAGATGAACACGTACGAAAATGCGATGCACATGATGACATGAAATGAAATGCATGACATGAACAAAACGTAAAACGAAGACAAAACCCAACCATGAAGGGAATCTCATAACTTAAAGCCGAAAATGGCAAGAGTCGGAGTTACAAATTGTCGGTGTTCTGGGAACGGGGGTCCCGAGACTTGCCTGCCTGTGGCCTGCGGTGTGGCTCAAAAGGGGGCCCAGCGCGGCCCATCTTCATCAACACAGACCCAAGACCCTCGCGAGGGGCTAAGCCTCGCGGGGCGGACGACACGGAGCTTCCTCAGGCACGGCCTCATCAGACTGGCTCGCGAGGAGGCGGAGAGATCAAGGTGGGGTACCTCACGAGGTGCCCGTGACGCAAGCCATGAAGACCAAAGGCGCCAGGCGGGCGCCAGCCGCGCAGTGTCCTCCTTTCCTCTTTGGTGCAAAAGGAGCAAGCGCAGGCGAGAGCATCAAGCAAAGGCACCCGTTTTGGTGCAACGAGATCAAGACTAGTCCAACGGCAGGGAGGAAGTCATTGTGGAGCCCAAGCCAGCGTCATCACCAGAGCCTTTGGCAGGCGAGGACCAACTTTAGTCAGGATAAGTGTACCAGATGTTCCCCTTCAAAATGCCCAATTGTTGGCGCCCTTCCCGCTCAATATTTGGGAAGAGGCCCAGGGCCTTTGCCTATAAATAGGACTAGCCACCCCCAAGGTAGGGGGGCAATCAAGAAGGGAGAATCTAGAAGCCAAGAGAGAAACTAGCTAGGATCGGATCGAGTAGCATCACACAGAGAGAGAAAGAGAAGGGCGACTGAACTCCTCCTAGCAGTTCATCCCCCCAGCCAAGAACAGACCCTCGCGAGGCTGTTCTTCCTTGTATTGCTCATCATCATCAGCCCAAGAGGCAATCCACCACACCACACACTGGAGTAGGGTATTACACCACAACGGTGGCCCGAACCAGTATAAACCCTGTGTCTCTTGTGATGTTCTTTCCATAGCTTAGATCTTAGCGAGGCGGAGGGGTGCAGGTAGGTAGAAGGCGAAATCTCCGCGCCCACCCCAGTGTTCGAACCTCAAGGGTCTGCCGGAACCCGAAATCTGACATTTGGCGCGCCAGGTAGGGGTGCGCCGGAATTCGTCTTCACCACCCCGTTCTCCTCCGACCATCGCGTCCATGTCTGACGCTCGTCGGGCCCGCACCAAGCGCCGGGCCGCTCTCGTTTCCCGCGTCGCCCAGATGGCTCCTGTCGGCGGGCGTCCTCGTCGTTCCCCGTCAACTTCCGTCAACGCCGCCACCGGCCTGGCAGGGAACGAGCAACAAGTGTCGTCTCAGCATCCGTCTGTGCGGCAAGACGGCCGCACCGCTACTCCCTCGCTCACCCCAGCTAGTTCTTCGTCCCCTGCGCTCCGCGCACCCATGGAGGCTCGAGCTGCGCTCATCGCGGCAAACGAGCTCCTGCGCTACTGTCCCGTCGATGACGTCTACGAAGAATGGCTCGACCGCGTCACCGAGCTCATCCGCGCCGCAGGGGGCTCTCTTGCACCGTCCGTTCTGCTGCACCGCACCCCGCCCCGCGCGGGCGACGAAGCTCCGGGGGCGCCCCAGCCGCCTCCTCCTCACGAAGGCGCCATGGCTCCAAGGCGCGTGGCCCCTAGGCGGAACCCGCTCCGTCAGGTGCCAGCGCGACAAGAGCAGAGCTGCCAAGAAGTCCCTCGCCCGCAAGAAGCTGCCCGGGCGCTCCCTGCTCCAGCACGTCGCGACCATGCTCCTGCTCCCGCACGTCAAGACCCCGCGCTGCTCCCAGCTGCAGCGCGTGGGGACATGCAAGACCAAGCTCTCCGCCACCCAAGGCCTCCCGTGGCCACATCAGGCTGCCGTGCCTTCACCACCGAGCTACGCAGCGTCGCGTGGCCCGGCAAGTTCAAGCCAGACCTGCCTCCTCGTTACGACGGCACGGCCGACCCTGCGGAGTTCCTCCAGCTCTATGAGCTGGGCATCGAAGCTACCAACGGAGACGAGAAGGTCATGGCAAACTGGTTTCCCATGGCGCTCAAGGACGGGGCCCGCACCTGGCTCCTGAACCTGGCTCCAGGCACGATCTCCTCCTGGGACGAGATGCGCACCCGCTTCATCACCAACTTCCAAGGTACTCGCGACCGGCCACCCGCCGTGAGCGACATGCGCCGCATCAAGCAACAACCCAGAGAGACCCTGTAGAAGTACATCCAGTGCTTCAAGAACGCACGCCTCAAGATTCCCAAGGTGACCGAGGAGGCCATCATCTCAGCCTTCTCCGACGGCGTGTGCGATGTCAAGATGAAGGAGGAGCTGGCAATGCATGAAGACCTGTGCACTTCCTTGGAGTTGTTCAACTTGGCAACCAAGTGCGGCAGGGCTGAGGAAGGGCGTCTCTCCCTCCTCGAGCTGCCTGCCACGGACCCAGAAGAGAAGAAGCCCAAGGCCAAGGATGTGAAGCGCGAGGGGGCTGCCGTGCTCGCGGCAGAACCAGACACCAAGCGGGGAAGAGATCAGCCCAAATCTTCCAAGGGCAGTCGGTACCGTGTGTACCACGACCTCCACACCCACAACACCAACGAATGTCAAGAGCTCCGAGCCGTGCGAGAAGGAAGGATCAGCCGTCGCCCCGACCACGGTGACCCGGGCTACGGTCGAGGAGGAGGAAGCAAGGCAGGACGCTGGGAAGACCGCTGCCCGCGCCAAGGGTGGTACGATCGACCTCGCGAGGATCGCCGGCAAGACCCGCCTCGCGAGGGAGACTGGAGGGATCAGCCTCGCGAGGATCGCCCGCAAGGCAACACAGGCCTCCCTCCACTGCTGCCGCAGCCAAGGAGAAACGAGGACCGCCATCAGGACAAGGGGGCTGGGGGCTTCCAGGAGCCGCGCGCGATCGCCTGCATCCTGGGCGGGGCTCAAGCCCCAGCCTCTCAATGCGAAGTGAATGCAGTCCTCCCCAAGCTCGAAGCCACGCGCCCTCTCAGGTGGTCGGCGTGCGCCATCACGTTCAGGTCAGCAGATCAGCTCAAGTGTGCGGCCACAGCCGGAGTCCTCCCGATGCTTTGTTCCCCAATCATCAGCAACGTGGTGGTCACCAGGACCCTCATCGATGGCGGGGCAGGGCTCAACGTCCTGTCCGTGGAAACATTCAACAATCTCCAAGTGCCCTACAACCAGCTTCAGCCAACCAAGCCTTTCTCCAGAGTCACCGACGGCTCCACGGTCTCGATTGGGCAGGTCCGCCTCCCTGTCACCTTCGGGGCACGCGATAACTACTGCACCGAGCTCATCGACTTTAACGTCGCTCACATTCGCTTATCGTACAACGCCATCCTTGGGTACCCAGCGCTGGCCAAGTTCATGGTCGTAACTCACCACGGCTACAACGTCCTCAAGATGCCAGGAAGTGGCGGAGTCATCACGGTGCCCTGTGAAGAGAAGGACGCGGTGTGTTCCCTGGAACGAGCCTTTCAGGCCGCATCACTGGAAGACCCGGATCGCGGAAGCAGGAGGCTTCCCGAGACCGCCCCCAAGAAGAAGAAGACATCGTCCGGCCCGGCCCCTCAGGAGGCAGGCCCCTCAGGGCCCGCGCCTGCCCAGGGGGAACCTCCTTCCATCGCATAGGAAAGCGCGCCCGGTGCGCTCCTTAGGCAGGGCTCGGGGGCTCTCCCCTGGAGGGCCACCGACCCGGCTAAGGTCACGAGGGAGGCGCTTGGGCACCACATGGAGGTGTGTTTCGAAGCACGTTTCCCTCAAGGAGTAAGGCAAGGAGAGCCAGACCCTCAGGAGTTCATCAGCAAGGCCATCCAGGAGCTACAGGGGTCAAGAGTCATGAAAGGCGGCCGCCGCCTACCAGCTGTGGCTCCCCATCCAGCGAGGATGGTGAGCTGCGCGTCTGTGTCGACATACCAGGGCTCAATCGAGTCGCCTCTCTGGAGCGCCTCTGGCCCTCGCGAGTGGGGCGCTGCGAAGGTCCACCCCATAGCTATGTTTGCATGCCTTACGGCTTGCCGAACATGGCTGCCACGTACCAGCGCCTCACGAGGGGCATCATGGAGGCTCAAGAGGCCAGGCGTTCCGCAGCCCTGGCGGATATGGAGATGGTCCGCGAGGAGCCACCAGCGCCTCCGGAGCCTCCCAAGGCCCCTAGGCCTGGGGGCTCGTGAGGATCAGCTTCCGCAGCCTACCGAGTCTGCTACACCAACACCTTCATCCTCAACGTCATCAGGTGACATCTTTCAAGTTTCATTTCCAGCTGGGAGCGCCCCCCAGGGCTGCATTATTCCCAGGCCGCGTGGGTCCGTCCCTGCGGCATGTATCCCTTTTATTTCATGTTGTTAGCTTACTTTGTTGGGGGCGCCCCACGGGCTGCATCATCCCCACGTCGCTCAGGCCTGACCCAGTGATGTCCACCTTCCCAGCATCTATTTGAATGAATCCACTCCTTCACGGCTAATGTGTTTGACCTAGTTGCCCGCTCAACTGACGCCAACTGACGGAGCTGCTCCCAAACGGCACGACGCTTGTGCATGGGTCCGTCCCTGCAACGCCGACAAACCTGAATGGCTGAGCTCTGGCCGCGGCAGCCCCACATGGCGCCACCTTGTCAAGCCTTCAGTGCCTCATCGCCCCTCGGAAGCAACCAATGGCTGACTATCAATTGTCATGGCAACCCCTCGTTCTTTCTATGATGGGTCTACAGGATCTCCTAAAGGAGTTGCGTCAGGCGAGGCCCTTGCGGTGTCTCCTTCACTCTCATCCGCGTGAACCGCTTGCACGTTAAAGGGGGGTGCCTGAGCATCGCGACTCAGGGCTCCTACTGGCTCTCCAGCCCTCACCCTCTGGCCTTGTCCACGGCATCACGACCTGGTATACCAGCGACGGCTGAGACTCGCTCGAGGGCCGGGACCCGAGGACGTAGAGCAGAAAGGGGAGCAAAGGAGAGAGGGGAGGGACACGCGAGGACCTCGCCGAGCAACCTCACGCCTGCCGATGCACGGACCCGGCGACACACCAGAGAGCGGTCCCTGATTCTCGAGATAAGTCACCACCCGGAAGCACCAGCTACCGTGGCACCATCCCCGCACCTAATGCAATCCCGTGTTAGCGACGCCGCTCTCCTTTCTCACCGAATGACGGCTACTTGAGCACCAAAGGGGACCTCCTGAGCATCGTGACTCAGGGGCTCTTACTGGACCCCGGGTCGCTCACCTCCTGGCCTTGACCATGGCATCGCGACCTGGCATACCAGCGACGGCTGAAGCCGCCTTGGGACTGGGACCTATCGGCGCAGAGCACCAAGCCCTCGTGAGGTTCAAAAGGGAGAACTGAGCTAAGACGGAATGAGCAACTCGCACAATTCTATGACAAGGGTTATATTAACAAACAGGATCACAGGCACCTTACAAGCCCCCACGGGACGCGTCTTTGATTCCTTGCAGGGAACATATCCTAAAAGGACGCTAACTACATGCGCCCCTGCAAAAGACGCCATCATCAACAGCGGGCCGTCAAGCACCGGCACCAACCCCATCCAGATCAGAGTCGGTGACGGCCTGACGAGCCCGCCCTGCTCCAGGAGCGGCGCCGGCTCGGGGGCTCGTAGTTGTCATCGCTCGTCTCTAGAGTCGCGAAGAGCTCGCCGGAGTCGCTGGACCCTCCGACGCCTCCACCGCCTGAGCAGCCGCCTAGGGAGCGGTCGGCGGGCCCAGTCCTCACCGTAGCAGGGTCCCAACCACCTCTCCCGGGGCAGCACTCCAGCCGGCGCCCATTCGCATCGAAGACCTTGAAGAACATCACCGAAGCACCGCCGACCTCCACGATCGCAGGTAATCATGACCCGCTTTGCATGCAGGGACTTGTCCAATCCATGCAGTTGCCGAGGCGTTGTGGGGAAGTGGAGATGCCCACGTCCAATCAACCGCCACACGGCGCCCAAGGCCGCAGGCTGTTAGGGCCCGCGGCGCTTCGCTCTTGCCCTTTCACCTCCCTGCACGGCCAAGTCCGGGCGCGCCTTGGGCCCGGGGGCTACTGTTGGCATTCTAGGAACGGGGGTCCTCAGACTTGCCTGCCTGCGGCCTGCGGCGTGGCTCAAAACGGGGCCCAGCGCGGCCCATCTTCATCAACACAGACCCTCGCGCCAGTGCATGTGGGAATGTCGGATTGCAAAACGGACAATGGGGAAAATGCTCGGATGCATGAGATGAACACGTACGAAAATGCGATGCACATGATGACACGAAATGAAATGCATGACATGAACAAAACGTAAAACGAAGACAAAACCCGACCATGAAGGGAATCTCATAAATTAAAGCCGAAAATGGCAAGAGTCGGAGTTACAAGTTGTCGGCGTTCTGGGAACGGGGGTTCCCAGACTTGCCTGCCTGCGGCCTGCGGCGTGGCTCAAAAGGGGGCCCAGCGCGGCCCATCTTCATCAACACAGACCCAAGACCCTCGCGAGGGGCCAAGCCTCGCGGGGCGGACGACATGGAGCTTCCTCAGGCATGGCTTCATCAGACTGGCTCGCGAGGAGGCGGAGAGATCAAGGCGGGGTACCTCACGAGGTGCCCGTGACGCAAGCCATGACGACCAAAGGCGCCAGGCGGGCGCCAGCCGCGCAGTGTCCTCCTTTCCTCTTTGGTGCAAAGGGAGCAAGCGCAGGCGAGAGCATCAAGCAAAGGCACCCGTTTCGGTGCAATGAGACCAAGACCAGTCCAACGGCAGGGAGGAATTCATTGTGGAGCCCAAGCCAGCGTCACCACCAGAGCCTTTGGCAGGCGAGGACCAACTTTAGTCAGGATAAGTGTACCAGATGTTCCCCTTCAAAATGCCCAATTGTTGGCGCCCTTCCCGCTCAATATTTGGGAAGAGGCCCAGGGCCTTTGCCTATAAATAGGACTAGCCACCCCCAGGGTAGGGGGGCAATCAAGAAGGGAGAATCTAGAAGCCAAGAGAGAAACTAGCTAGGATCGGATCGAGTAGCATCACACACACACACACACACAGAGAGAGAGAAGGGCGACTGAACTCCTCCTAGAAGTTCATCCCCCCAGCCAAGAACAGACCCTCGGGAGGCTGTTCTTCCTTGTATTGCTCATCATCATTAGCCCAAGAGGCAATCCACCACACCACACACTGGAGTAGGGTATTACACCACAACGGTGGCCCGAACCAGTATAAACCCTGTGTCTCTTGTGCTGTTCTTTCCATAGCTTAGATCTTAGCGAGGCGGAGGGGTGCAGGTAGGTAGAAGGTGAAATCTCCGCGCGCACCCCAGTGTTCGAACCTCAAGGGTCTGCCGGAACCCGAAATCCGACACAAATATGGAAAGTTACATTTGGGGTGTTACATCACTCCACCACTATGAGAGGATCTCGTCCCCAGATCTAGGACTGAAAGAACTCCGGATATTCGGAACTGAGGTGGTCCTCGCGTTCCGAGGTGGCTTCTCGGTCGGAATGGTGTGACCACTTCACTTTCAGGAATTTGATTGACTTGTTGCGAGTCTTGCGCTCAGTTTCTTCAAGAATAGCAATGGGACCCTCATGATAAGACAAATCTTCTTGGAAATCAATCTCTTCGAAGTTGATGGTGCGCGCAGGAGTCTTGAAGCACTTGCGAAGCTGTGACACGTGAAACACATTGTGCACCTTTGCGAAGTTGGACGGAAGCTCAAGTTGATAGGCGAGGTCGCCTCTTTTGCCAATGATCTTGAAAGGACCCACATATCTCCGGGCAAGCTTCCCTTTGTGTGACGCCCGGGTAATTAAGCTACAGTAATCCCTTGGTAATGAGGCCACATCATCACATCACTGTTGCCACTCCATGCTTGATCCAAATCTTAGTTCAAATTCAAATTCAAATCAAAGCTCAGAATTCAAATTTCTGAAATATGCAAAATAAAATGTTCAAAGTGTGGCAAATATTCCATAACTAATTATGGCGGTGACCCAACACTTTTAAAAAATATTTAAATACCCCTTCTGTGAATATAATAGTGGCTAAAAAGAATTATTAAATGCTTTTTAGATTATAAAAATACTAAACTATTTTATTTGAAGCTCAAACTAAATGTGACAGTGGTATAATTAGTAAAACTAATTTAGATGTTGTTAATATATTTTATAAAGTAAATTTCATTTCAAAAATAAAAGAAAACTAAAACTATACAAAGAAAAATAAGAAAAAGAAAATGCAAAAGAGTTAAGGAAAAAGGAAACCCCCTGGCTCCCCTGGGCCTTGGCCCACTCCCACACAGCCGGCCCACTACCCCCCTCCCTCAGTCGACCTCCTGTTCCCCCGACTGGGGTCGCTACAGGGGGTGCCCTGCCGAACCTGCTCGCCGCCCCTGGCCGCTACAGCACCGGGGAGGGATAAGGGTGCCACCCTGGCGCCTTGGGGACGCCTCCTCTCCCACTACCCTCGCCCCACTTGCTCTCCCTCTCCCCTCCCCTGCTCAAAACCGTCGAGATGCGCTCGCCTAAGCGGGCTCATCATCGTTGCCACGACGTGCCCGTGGCCACCGGCCCTTGTACTCCATTCACTCATATCCCGGGAGGTCCTTGGAGTCGACTACGTCGCCTGCGTCGCGGGGTTGAAGATGGTGGGCCACCTCGACACCGTCTTCTTCTTCCCCTCCATCCGCCTCGGGTCGCTGCCGCCTCCTTCATCTCTGGCCGCTGCGCGTCTTCCCCGGGCCTTCCCAGCAATAGTCGTAAGCCACTTCACCTCCTCCTCCTCCCCTTTAGGTCGCCTGCACCCCATAGCTTCTCCGCCGCGTGGCCGTGCTCTTGCCACCGCCATGGCTGCGGGCACCACACTCCCGAGCCACTACGGCCTCGCCCGTCCGCCCTAGCACGCTCATGCAGCCCCATAGTTGCTGCCCCGCTGCTCATCTTGCTCGCTCGCGCCACATATAGCCGTTTATGCGTAGTCCCGAACATCGGTGCCGCCTGCCGTGGTTGCTGCGCCCAACTCCGGGCACCATCGCACCCACTGGCACCTATCCACGATGTGCGCTGTCACCCTCTCCCCGTAGCTACTCTCAGTTGACCAAACGGTCGCCGGAGCCGCGAGTCCGGCGAGCCCCGTCAGCTCTGCAGCCGCCCTGTGGCCTCCCGCTGCTGCAGCCCCGCCGCAGCCTCGCTCCCCTGCCGACTGCTGCTGCTGCACTTGCTCTGCCTCGTCGCACCTGCCATGTAGCCCCGTGTGCCGATCGGCCCTGCCCATGCTGCACCTCGCGTACCCGCTCCCGTTGGCCTCGGCCGCTACCAGCTACGGCGCGCCGACCTCTCGCTCACGCCGACGTAGCCCCGGTCCGGCCACAGTGCGCCCTGCTTCCCCTGCGCCTTGCCGCCAAGCCCCGCGTCACTCCGCTCACCTGCTCCACGTGCCCGGCCCGCTCTGGCGCCGCTCTCCACCGGCGTCGCCCTCTGCCGGTGCCGCCGCACGGCCCACCACCGCTGCCGCCGTGGCCGGTGCCCACCGGCGCCGTTGCGCCCTTCTGGGCGGGCTCCCCGTCGCCTAGGCGGGTTTGCCCGCACCCGGCTCCGCTCCGCTAAAGCCAGCGCCCGTTAGGCCCCTCCGGCCTATGACATATGCCCCCACGCCCTTGTTTAGATAAAAAAAGAGAAATCTAAAAAACATATTAATAAAAATAATTAATTAATTAGTTAATCGCTTAATTAACTTATTTAATTAATCTTAATTAAACTAATGAACTAGATTAGTTAATTTAAACAGTAGTTAGATAACGGTGTGCATGACAGGGGGACCCCACCTCGTGTTGACCAGTCAAATGTTGACTGGTCAACTAGGACCCCCTGGCCCACCTGTCAGCCACTGGGTACAGTTCTGTGTACCCTGTGCTGGGTGCATCTAGCATTTTAGCATTTATTTTCGAATATTAGTAATTTCAGATTATTGTTAAAACTTCAGTAAATCGTAGAAAATAAACCATAGCTCGGATGAAAATGTTTTATACATGAGAGTTGCTCAGAAAAATATGACGAATCCGAATACGCGGTCCGTTGATCTGTCACATGCCCCTAGCATGCTGAACATGGTAAATTCCCCCTCCGGTCCTTTGTCTGACACATGTCCGGAACCGGGAAAACATTCCCGGTTGACTTCCCCTTTCACCGGTATCATGTAGCACCGTGTTAGAACACATCTAGCTCTGCATGTTGTCCTGTTATGCACTTGCTTGCTATGTATTTACTGTTCCCCCCACCTCTTCTCTTCGGTAGACCCCGTGACGATGCTGATGCCCCTGTGACCGACGACCCCTCCTTCTCGTCTGAGTGACCAGGCAAGCAAACCCTCCTTGAGCATTTCGATATCGCCCATTTCTTTCCCTCTCATGCTTGCATTAGAACTGCTACTGCTTTCTGTATGATACTACTCTGATGCACAGCCTGTTTTTCTTACCTACTTTCATACCTTACCTGCTTATCCTAAACTACTTAGTATAGGTTGGCTAGAGATCCATCAGTAACCCCCACCTTGTCCCAGCTGCCCTGCTTTATATTCGATGACTCGACCAATGTGATCGACGTCCAGGCCCTGACACCGCATACCCCCCCTTAGTTGTACAACTCTATAGAGTTACCATCGAGTGCCGAGGGTGGAACCTCTTATATCACTCCTGATGATACCTCTGTAGTGCAGCTATTCGGTCGTGGTCATCGAGGGTGCTTTCCTCCTTAACCACTTTCGATACGGCTCTGTTGTGCAACCCCTCAAGTGTGAACCACGAGGGCGATCCTCTTACGTTCACCTTGATGATTACATCGAGTGGAATTCACCGGGGGTGATTCCTCAGGTTTTCCCCTTGGTGTTATACACATAGTTACTATGGTTACTATGACCTTACACTGAACCATGTTACTAAAGACAGGTCGGCCCCGAGGGGTACCCGCGCGAGCTTAATAGCGAGTGATGTGGAGTCGGGTTGACCTGGAAGGTGCCCGCGAGATACTTACGAGGCGTGACCGGGCATTCTTAGCCCTTGATGCAAGTACTCGAGACGGGGCGACGGGGTCACATCTTTCTTGAGTCTCTGCTTGTTACCGCGCGTTCCTAATCCACTACGATTTCGATATTTGATCCGAGGGGCCTCTATCCTGATAGCACTAACCATCACGTGGGCATAGTATGGGCGTTCTGCGTCGTATGCATCAGCCGAAGCTTATTAGACATCAGCGATTGAGCGGTGCGTGCTGGGTTGGACTGGTAAGCTCCTGCCTTTTTAAGGAGGTAGCTAGGTCTGCTCACCGGCCGCCCACACAACATGCAGGAGTTCCCAGGGCGATGGCCCAAGAACCCTGGGGGCATAGGTTTAGTCCGGCGTGCTGACCTCTCTATTAAGCCTAGGTCGGGTTGCGGCGTATTGTTCGGCCGAGGCCGAGCATGACCCAGGAAAGTGTGTTTGGCCGGAGTTAATCGAGTGTGGTGGGTAAGTTGGTGCACCCCTGCAGGGAAGAAAATATCTATCGATAGCCTGTCCTATAGTAACATACACTTGGAGTTGTATCCCGATCGATACAACTAGAATTGGTTACTTGAGATGAGAAATGGTTATGAGAAATGGATGTGATGAGTAATGGACGTGTAAAATGGATAGTATGGCTCTAGGAATTGCTCTATTGCAGGGAGTCGAGAAAGGATCTCTGGCCGAGGTTGATAACACTTCTACTTTACATTATGTTGATCTGTACTCTTCTATATGCTGCAAGATACTTGAATATGCTAGTCTTTGATAGGCTAGGTTTTCCCCTTCTCTTCTGGCATTATGCATTTTAGTCCACAGATACGACCCATTTCCTATGATACAGATGCATATTTAGTTTAGATCTGATGTAAGTCTTGCGAGTACTTTGGATGAGTACTCACGGTTGCTTTGCTACCTCTTTTCCCCCATACCCAATTGTGGTGACCAGATGACGGATCCCAGGAGCCAGACAACACCACTAATGATTACAACTACCCTGAGGGTGCCTACTACAACGTGACGGCCGCTGACGACTTGGAGTAGTTAGGAGGCTCCCAGGCAGGAGGCCTTGCCTTTTCGATCGTAGATGCTTTTGTGCTAGCCTTCTTAAGGCAAACTTGTTTAACTTATGTCTGTACTTAGATATTGTTGCTTCCGCTGACCCTTGGGTTTTCGAGCTTATGTATTCGAGCCCTCGAGGCCCCTGGCTTGTAATATAAAGCTTGTATTATTTTAATTTGTGTCTAGAGTTGTGTTGTGATATCTTCCCGTGAGCCCTTGATCTTGATCATACACATTTGCGTGTATGATTAGTGTATGGTCAAATCGGGGGCGTCACAAGTTCGTATCAGAGCCGACTGCCTGTAGGTAGCCCCCTTTCCAACTCCTTGGCCGAAGTTGAGTCTAGTCACTACAAAAACTTTTACTAACTTGGTTGTGTGTCTTACGGGGCCACGTCGCCAATTGAGTGGTATTAGGATCTTTTATTCCTCGTCTATACTCTGGGACTCTGATCTCTCTTCTATTCGGGTTAAATGGTTTTACTAACTCGAACATTAGGATCTCGTGATCACATCTGCCCGAAGAGCCCCTTATTTCAGATGATCGCCTGCTGCATCAGAAGATTCCGAAGATACTCTACAATATTCTCTCGAGACTTTGTGCCTATTCCCTTTGCAATTCCCTACCACCGAAATATCCTTATGGATAACTACACACACTTGCCAATCTTACATTCTATACCATTGATCGTGTTATTAGAACATGCCCTGAACTACTCTCCTTTTTCCGAGAATCCTTTGAGCTTACTGCCTTCCAGTTCCTTGTCATCTGAATACCCCTACGGATAACTTTGTGCACCTATCGAGTATCTGCTCATCCTCTGTTGATTCATGTACTTCACAAAAGTCTTCGTAATACCATTCGTTCTTGTGAAAATCCTCAACATCCTATTGTTCTTGAAATTTCTTGCTTGCTTGCATTGTGGTTAATACCATAAGTCTAGTAATCTTATTGTCAGCCTTTGTCATTATCATTTTGAGTCCATTGATACAATATGTTGCGAATGCTCGCAATCCTCAATCAGATCCTAGAATTCATCCTTCCGGCTCAGACATCATTTTAACATGTGTTGAATCTCAACCAATCAAATCGCCATCATTTGTACACCTAAGGCTATTCTACCTATCCATCCCTAAACAGAGCATTGCTTCTGATCCCTTGTCTTGGAATTCATAATTCCTTTGCAATTGAGATTTGAGCTACTCAGTTGTTTTGATAATCTGATCTCCTTGCATTCTTTCTTCCTCTGGTTGACTATTGATGCTCACATCGGATCCCTTGTGGACCACCAGACCCCTTTTTCGTATTTTATCTGACAACGTCCTTAATATTGAATAAGCTTGTGAGCTTTTCCTCAGATACATAATGCTTTTGGTAAATTGTATCCTCCGCTTTCTCAAGTGTGCTCTACTACTGAGCTTGTGTTATTTATTCTCGAAATTTATGATATATGTTCCTAAGATGCCCCGATGGGTTGAACCTATGCCTTCCTTAATCTGTGTGAACTCGAAAGTTATGCGGGTTATACTCTACTAGCTTTTCGTCAGATAAAATTTCAATACTACAGCTTCATCAAGAGCGAGAAGTAAAATCAAAGGTTATGCATTGTAGAAGTGGGAGTCAACCCTGAACCTTTTGTTCATGCCCACGGACACGGTGTGGGACTTATCATGAAAGCTTCTTGCAAGGATATTTAATCATTTGATTATTCTTCCAATATCGTAAATTGGATCCCTTGCAGTTATGGTCCCGACCATATTGCCTCCATGGTCCCATTTACTGGGTAAGTTACAATTACTTATCCTCTGCAAATCATTCCCCCGTCCAACCTCTACTCTGATTTACCTTCTGGCATTACACCTAGTACTTGATACTGGGAAGCTTTATACCCCATCACATCATTCATAGCCTGATCGGCTATATTTTTATCATGTCAACTTTTTAACTGTGCTACCTGGTCCTTATGCCTGGAGAAACTTCTGATGATGACCTAAGCTTACGTCGATCTTCCTCATCGTATCATTTCACCTCGAACAACAATATCGACTTTGAGCTTGTGTCGAATCTGTGGTTCTCATAGCCTTTCACTTCTTCCTTCCTTTTCTGCTCGGTGACCTCTTCATGAAATCTCTCGACAAATGTGTCGTGATCATCATCAACATTCTGAGCTATTCCAGGATATCAATTGAATTCATGATGAGAAATACAATCCTTCCCCTTGATGATTTATGTTGTCATCGAGAACATTCTTGCCTTCCCCAACACAAACTTGTTCATATAATTTTGGAAATACATCCTTTTTGGCATGTCAATGGATTGTGGGTGAGCCCGTCGGCCACACCCTCATCTTTTCCCTGCTAAAATTGTATGACTTATTTTCTAAGTTTTTTCCGATGGATCCTTGGTGTACCCAAAGTTTGACCTTTGCTTGAAACCATGTCAATGCTATCTTGAAGCATGTCGATGATAATCCATTCTCCAAAAATAACATTCTGAAGCACGATACTAAATTTTCTTTATCAATTATCCAAACACCATTGTATGGGTAATGTCATGAATTTTCTTCCCCCTTACCTAATTGGTTTTATACTTCTATCCAGTCATGGATATCATGCTCTACTTGTCCTTGGGAAGGATATACTCCTGATAATTGTGTTTAAACACATTTTCCTTCCCATTGTTCTGATTATTATACTAACCATATTTTTCCGTTCCATTCTTTTATTTAACCTTTCCGGTAAACTAACTTATCTCAGTAGAGATAATTTCCTGCATATGTAAACACCTCAATGTACAACTCTGTCAGTAAAGACCCTGCTACTATTGTTGTTGACATTCCAGTAGCCACCGATGGATGAGAACTTTGCTTATTGGTTTGCCTCATTCAACGAGCAGGAAAATGGTTCTCTTCATCCCTCTCCCTTGGTACCAATGTTGTTGCCGACATAACTGACATACTATCCTCTGACATGCCTTGCTATCATAACCGTGCAAGATGCCAGCACACTTCCTACTTCTAACCCACATGGTGGGCCCATAACCCACAGTTCCACAGGATCGAAACCTGACTCTCCAGTACCCCCTGTTTCTAAGGTTATTCCTCACGCTTGGCTTCGTGTCCAATTCGCGAGCCACCTTCCTAGTGATCTATTCCGGTATTAGACGCAATACTTATTCTCATTGCTCTGGACCCCTTTCACACCCTGTTTTAGACAACGACGATTTTCTATCTTCTTGAAACCTCTTATGATATCATCTTACTTTGCTCTTGGTGGGCTTCATTTGTTCAACTCGAGAGGTACTCATGTGTTCATTCTTGGGATACCCCCCAGATGATTTTTCCTTGTAACATTCTATTGTTGTAGAGCTGCCCCTTATCTTTTCGTAAGTACGAGGTAGCTCCCGAAGAAAGGATGACAACTTCATCATGAGTTATTAGAATAAAGAAATGAAGGCATCAACGAAAGGGATCAACTTCTTCGAGAAGGGCAACCAAGACTGTGAAGACTCGTTAAAATTTTGTAACCACATCTTTCCCCTTATGCTACCTCTTAAATCTCGGGACGAGATTTCTTCTAGTGGAGGAGAATTGTGACGCCCGGGTAATTAAGCTACAATAATCCCTTGTTAATGAGGACACGTCATCACATTACTGTTGCCAATCCTTGCTTGATCCAAATCTTAGTTCAAACTCAAATTCAAATCAAAGCTCAGAATTCAATTTCTCAAACATGCAAAATAAAATGTTCAAAGTGTGGCAAATATTCCATCACTAATTATGGCGGTGACCCGGCACTTTTGTAAAATATTTAAATACCCCTTTTGTTAATATAACAGTGGCTAAAAAGAATTATTAAATGTTTTTTAGATTATAAAAATACTTAACTATTTTATTTGAACCTCAAACTAAATGTGGCAGTGGTATAAGTAGTAAACCAATTTAAATGTTGTTACTATATTTTATAAAGCTAATTTCAATTCAAAAATAAAAGAAAACTAAAACTATATAAAGAAAAATAAGAAAAAGAAAATGCAAAAGAGTTAAGGAAAAAGGAAACCCCCTGGCTCCCATGGGCCTTGGCCCACTCCCACACAGCCGGCCCACTACCACCCTCCCTCGGTCGACCTTTGTCGTGGTTCTAAGCCTGACAGTAGAATGGGGGGTAGGAATGTAGTGGAAAGATCCTAGCTATGGAGGAGTTGTACACGCGAGTTTTACGAGTTCAGGCCCTTCTCGGAGGAAGTAACAGCCCTACGTCTAGGAGCTCGGAGGAGGTCGACTGGATTATACACGTGTGAGTTACAGGGGGTGCGAACCCTTGTCTCTGAGGAGGGGGTGGCTTATATAGAGTTCGCCAGACCCCTCCCGCCCTCAGTTACAAAGGGTCTAAGGTACATAAAGGTAGAGACGTTACCGGTAACGCCTGTAATAAAATTACATAAATGACCATTAAAGCTATGACTTAAATCCCGACCGTTGCAGAGTGAGTGGCTCTTAGTCTTCTGGTAGTCGAGTGGTTGCTCGTATGGTCGAGTGTCTTCAAGACTGTCTAGTGGAACAGGTTTTATGGTCGAGTGGAAGATGATTTTTCTTCGACTGCTTCTGGTTCTTTAAGGGATGTCCTTGGGGAGGGTATCTTGATCAGATCCATGACCCTACCCTAGGTACATAGCTTCGTCATTACCCCCCGAATGGATCAGGGTTTGAGTGAGGAAGGAGTTGAGAACACTTCCGACTCATCCTTCGTGCTATGAGTATATCTTGCTATCGATCAATGAACTGAGGGGATAACATCAACTTCTTTTTCAGTCGCCTTGGTCCATTTTTAGTTTTTGTCGAGTGAACTTTCACGGTAGAGTTCTGAATGACGATGTGGAGGATGTTTTCCGTGTGACAAGTTGCTCTCCTCTCCGCGGATTTCGCGGGGTTCGAATTTTGGGAAGCGCGCCGGACGGGCGAAGCCGTGGTAATCGGGACAAATTATGCAGGTTGCCTCGATCCCTGTGCCACCTTTTTCGCCACGTATCGCGTGTGCGACTGTTGCGGGATTTGTTTAGATCGTCTGGGCCTACAAGTCAGTCACTCAGGAATGACCTTACAAAAGACACCGGACCGGCCCTTTGAACAGTGCGCCCTCATTCTCTTTCTTCTTCCTCAAACTTCTCCGCCGCGCCCGCTTCCATTCTGGCGTCGAACCTCGCTCGGACTCGATCCGCTGCCATGGGAAAACAGAAGACGGTGGCGTTGGAGCGCACGAAGAAGGCAACCGCGAAGGCGAAGGGCAAGAGGACCAGCCGGGGAGGATCCTTGTCAAGATCCGGCCTGCCATCGGGCTCGATCCAGGGCGACTGGATCCGCTCGATGATCAGCCAGGACGACCTTGACGACCTGGTGGAGGGGGGACTGATCCCCCATGAATCGGCGCGGCTCCCGGGGAACGAGACAGAGCCGTAGCCGTGGGAGGTTGAGTGCGTTCTCCTCGCCACTCACGTCGACCGCGGGTTTTCTTTGCCTCCCCATCCTTTCTTTCGTGGCTTTTTGAACTTCTATAGGGCTCAACTCCACCTCTTCACTCCAAACACCATAGTTTATCTGGCTGCCTTTGTGTGAATGTGCGAAAATTTCTTGGGTTGTCGAGCGCACTGGGGTCTCTTCAAACACATATTCACCTATCGCTCCTAGTTGGTCAAGAAGGCCAATCCGAGTGATGAGAGGACGCACGTGATCCAGATGTGTGGGGGCCTTGGGATACAGATGAGGAACAAGAGTACCTTCCCAGTGATGATCCTACTCGACTCGGTCCGGGGCTGGCAGTCGACTTGGTTTTACTGTAAGGACCAGCCGACCCCGGGTCAGTCGACTGGACTTCCCCCCTTTTCCCTGGCTCGAGTGGAGACGCCCTCCTCCTTGAGGGTGATCCCAGAAGAGAAGGCGCAAGTCAAGGCGTTGGTCGAGCGGGTCGTCCAACTTGTCCGCGACGGGGTGACTGGGATGGACCTGCTGGAGGTCTTTCTCAGTCGACGCATCCAACCGCTTTAGGCCCGTGACCATCTGATGTCGATGTACTCGGGACTCGAGGACTCCACTCGGATCCACCCGAAGGACGTCAGCGAAGACACGGTGGATAAGTGGCTGAGGAGAATCACCAGCAACAAAGACTATCCCCGGGGGTCTAGGAGGGTGATTCCATTCAACCACTCGCGCCAGCCGGAACAGGTATGATTCTGCTTTGCCAAGTATCTTCTTGATTCACTGTGTGACACCTTGTTGATGGTCGACTGTATTTCCTTTGCTCGTTGTCCTTTCAGGCTCTCACTGATATGTACTCGATGCCCAATGGAGTGCAGGAGCAAGACGTCGAGGAAGGAGCGAGCGGGGGCAAGAGCGGCGAGTGGCACTCGCATGCAGAGGAGGACGAGGAGAGTGATGACTCGAGTGATGACGAAGAGGTCGACTCGCCTCCTCGCAGAGAGAGGAGATCCAAGCACGCTCATGACCCGGCGAGCACCCCAGTCCTGGCGATCACGCCGACTGGGCAAACTTTGAAGCGCCCCCGGACGACTTCCCCAGCGCCGATTGAGAAGGCTCCGAAGCAGCTCAAGGTTGTGCCGCCTCCTGCGCCAAAAGCATCGAAGTCCACCTCCTCCAAACCACCGAAGGCTTTGCCCAGAATCAAAGTGACCATCCCCACCATCTTCGGGTAATCATCTGAGATGTTCTTTTTGTCGATTCGAGCAACAGAACGTAACCGAGTGAGTGCGGACATTTGCAGTGCTGCTACATCAGGAACCTCTTCCTACCAGTACCGAGACGAGGAGATGGAAGATGCGGTTACCTCCAACCCAGGTAAAAACTCTCATTTTCATTGTTCTTGATTACTTGGTCGATTGAATTCTAGCGGTTCACTTGGGGTCGACTGAACTTCTCTGTAGCTCCACCCAACGTCATCAATCTCCCAGATGACGACGAAGACATGGCTCCCAGGCCCAGAAAGAGCAAAAAGGTAGCAGCTAGTAAGACGTCTCAGCAAGGACCAACGACAACACCAACCGTCCATTAATCTGAAGACGCGGGCGGGGCCTCTGTAACTTTCGATGTACCCTTGTCGAGTGAGCGCCCCACACCGTTGACTGTACCGGTGTTTCCTTCAGTCGTCCAATCTCCCGCCTCGGAGCTCCAAGCTGCTGCACCTGGGTCGTCTGCCCCCTTCTTCACCAGCTACCCTGTTCCGGAAAACCAGTCGGATGCGGCTGCGGAAGCCATCCGTTAGGCTAACGTGATGATGGAGCGGATGAAGACGGTGCATGAGAATAGCCAGGCTGCTTACGACACCAGCGCTGCTCTCCGGGCCAATGTCCAAGTAAGTAGACTTTCGACTGACCTTGTTCTATTAGGATATGCTACCCGAAATATTTTCTTCCATACAATCTCCTGTTGTTTGCGTCGAATCTGTACACCCACTGGGTGTTTTGTTGTCTTTGGTATTTGCGCTCATTCACTCGGTCTGGGCGAGTAGGATCTGAACCGGTGGGGGCATGCTAAGTGCACCCACTGGGTGTAGTCCCCGAGACCGCAGTCGACTGCTGGTAGTCGACTGGGGTCTGAGTTCTTGCTTCCTTTCTTTTCTTCCACTCGACCCGGGCGGACTGGTCGAATGAGATCTGAACCGGTGGGGGCACACTAAGTGCACCAACTGGGTGTAGTCCCCGAGACCGTAGTCGACTGCTGGAAGTCGACTGGGGTCTTTTTTTTGACTTGACCCGGGCGGACCGGTCGAGTTGGGTCTGAATCAGTGGGGGCACGCCAAGTGCACCCGCTGGGTGTAGTCCCCGAGACCGCAGTCGACTGCGTGCAGTCCGCTGGGGTCTAAGTGAATAAGTTTTGTTCACTCGAAAGTAAATAACCTTTGATCTTGTCGATTGACATGTCTTTTGCCTCTTGCAGAAATCTTGTACTCTCATTTCCAAGTTTGCTGAACATGAGGAGAAGCAGAGGCAACTCAACCTCGACTTGGAGCTGGCCCAACAGAATTTGAAGAAAGCTCAAGATGAAGCTGCTGGTATGGAAGGTAACTGCCTGTCGACTATTCACGTCGATCGTCTTTTAAAATATTTCTTCGATCTCTTGTTTGATCCGATTGCTTCTTTTGCAGAGAAAATGAAGTTGGCTCTGGAGAAAAAGGACTCGGACCTTGGAGCTGCACAGAAGGAAGCCCAGGATAAGACTGCCTTTGCAGATCAGAAGCTGGCTTCAGTCGGAGCGTTGGAAGGGGAGGTGAACAAGCTGAAGTCCTGTCTCAATGAATCTAACAGAGAAGTGAGTCGTCTGAAGAAGGATAAAATTGCCCTGAATGAAAAGCTGGAGTCTGCGGTCCACAAGAGGAATGACACGGAAGCTTATCTGAGTACTCTTGCCAAGAAGCTATATCTTATGCTGGAAGGTACTTCTTTCAAACTGACTGTGTTGATGATTACAAACGAATCATGTTCGGTCGACTCACTAATTTTTGGACTGCAGAATTCTGTCAAGACTTTGACGAGGAAACCGGAAGGGTCGAGACGGGTCTCGACCCTATCGCTTCTCCAGTTTGCGACGAAACTGCTATGAACGTGCTCCGACTGGAGTCTCGTGTCGCCAGCGTCACAAGTTACCTCGCGTGTCTGAAGGTGGCAATCTCACGAGTCGACTCATTGCTCTGGCCAAGGGCGACGCTTCAAAATGACCTGGAATGTCTGATGGCTCGACTCGACGAGATCCCTGATCGAGTGCAAGAATGGAAGAAATCCTCCGCCCGATGTGGTGCTGACGTGGCGTTGTCCTTGGTGCGAGTCCACTGCAAGGAAGCTCGTGAAGACAAGCTGGCGGCGATCAAGGTCGCTAACACCAAAAGGCATGGCTTCCAGTCCTTTATGGCGACTTTCATCGCTGCTGCCACTTAGATCGCGGATGGGATCGACTTGGACGAATTCGTCGAACCTGCCAGCCCTCCTCCTGCCGAGTGAACAAACTTATGAAATTTGAATCTGTCAAAAATTTGCCTCGGAATGCCGAGTGATTGCTATAACCATTAAAACCCTTCGGGCTTGATGCTTGAATACTTTTGATTTGCTGCTTGGAAGTTTAGGATTTATCCGAATTGCTTTTGAGCATACTTGCGATTGCTTTTGAGATCTGCTCCGTTGTGTTTGTGGCGTAGCTCGGAGGACAAGGTTGCAGTCGACATGCGCTTCGTCGTCCTTGCGGACAAGGACGGAGCGTACATTGTATTTGTGGCATAGCTCGGAGAAGAGGGTCGCGGTCGACCTGCGCCTCGTCATCCTTGCGGACAAGGATGGAGCGTACGTTGTATAGCTCGGAGAAGAGGGCCGCGGTCGACCTGCGCCTCATCATCCTTGCAGACAAGGATGGAGCGTACGTTGTATTTGTGGCGTAGCTTGGAGAAGAGGGTCGCGGTTGACCTGCACCTCGTCATCCTTCCGGATTTTATAAACTTAGGCGAGCACTGGACTGCGGCTAAGCCCCCGAGTGGGAGGATTCCTCACCACTCGGTAGGATTTTACAAACTTAGGCGAGTACTGGACTGCAGCTAAGCCCCCGACTGGGAGGATTGCTCACCACTCGGTAGGATTTTACAAACTTAGGCGAGTACTGGACTGCAGCTAAGCCCCCGAGTGGGAGGATTGCTCACCACTCGGTAGGATTTTACAAACTTAGGCGAGTACTGGACTGCAGCTAAGCCCCCGAGTGGGAGGACTGCTCACCACTCGGTAGGATTTTACAAACATAGGCGAGTACTGGACTGCAGCTAAGCCCCCGAGTGGGAGGATTGCTCACCACTCGGTAGGATTTTACAAACTTAGGCGAGTACTAGACTGCAGCTAAGCCTCCGAGTGGGAGGATCACTCACCACTCAGTAGGATTTTTTTCGAGCTTAGGCGAAACGGATTCGCGGCTAAGCCTCCCGAGTGAGAGGCTTGCTCATCACTCGCTAGGATTTTCTTTCGAACTTAGGTGAAACGGATTTGCGGCTAAGCCCACCCATTGGGGGATTTTGGAGGTAAGGAAAAACAACAACAATCGAGCGAGAAGACTGAAAATCTCTTGTCTCTGACAAACAAATTACAAAGGTACTTCTTATTACATTTTATTCGAATGAGCGCTTAAGTGTAAAAGGGGCGAAGTAGCTCCGCGTTCCAAGCCCGTGGATCGTCCTTATGATGCTCAACGCTGTAAAGATGGTATGCTCCATTGTGGAGAACTTTGGTGACGATGAAGGGGCCTTGCCAAGCCGGGGCGAGCTTGTGTGGTTTCTGTTGATCCACTCGAAGAACTAGGTCTCCCTCTTGAAAAGTTCGACCCCTCACGTTTCTGGCGTGGAATCGACGTAAGTCTTGCTGATAAATGGTCGACCGGATCAAGGCCATCTCTCTTTCCTCCTCTAAGAGGTTGACTGAATCTTGTCGGGCCTGCTCTTCTTCCTCTTCGGAGAATAGCTCGACTCGGGGTGCGTTGTGGAGCAGGTCACTTGGCAGAATAGCTTCAGCTCCATAGACCAAAAAGAAAGGAGTTCGTCCAGTCGACCGATTGGGAGTTGTCCTCAACCCCCAAAGAACTGACGGAAGTTCAACGACCCAAGCGCCTGCTGCATGTTGGAGATCATGCATTAGTCGTGGTTTCAGTCCTTTGAGAATTAGGCCATTCGCTCTTTCTGCTTGTCCGTTCGACTGCGGGTGAGCAACTGAGGCATAGTCGAATCGTGTGCCTTGAGAAGCGCAGAAAGCTCTAAACTCATCAAAATCGAAGTTTGACCCATTGTCAGTGATGATGTTGTGTGGAACTCCATATCTGAATGTCAATTCTCTGATAAAACTGACAGTGGTGCTGGCTTCAAGACTCTTGATAGGTTTAGCTTCGATCCATTTGGTAAACTTGTTGACTGCCACGAGCACATGAGTGAAGCCGCTCCTACCAGTTCTCAGTGGTCCAACCATATCCAATCCCCAAACAGCAAAGGGCTAGACGAGGGGAATGGTCTTCAGGGCTGACGCTGGCTTGTAAGACATGTCCGAGTAAAACTGGCAGCCTTCACATCTGTCGACTATATCTTTCGCCATTTCATTTGCTCGTGGCCAATAGAATCCGGCTCGGTATGCTTTAGCCACAATGGCCCGAGAGGACACATGGTGACCACAGGTCCCCGAGTGGATGTCATTGAGGATCATTCGACCTTCTTCCGGCGTTATGCATCTCTGACCGACTCCAGTCACGCTTTCCCTGAACAGTTGTCCTCTTATCACAGTAAAGGCCTTGGACCGACGGATGATCTATCGAGCCTCTTCTTCGTCCTCTGGGAGTTCCTTCCTAAGGATGTACGCAATATACGACACTGTCCAGTCGGGAGTAATGACCAGAACCTCCATGATTAGGTCGACCACGGCAGGGACCTCGACTTCAGTCGGATCTGTGGCACTCTTAGGTTGCGGGGGCTCTTCAGTAAAAGGATCTTCATGAATTATCGGTGTGCGAATATGTTCCAAAAACACATTGCTGGGAATGGCTTCTCTCTTGGAACCTATCTTTGCCAAGTCATCGGCTGCTTGATTTTTCAGACGGAGTATGTGATGGAGCTCTAACCCCTCAAACTTCTTTTCCAACTTCCTCACCGCATTGCAGTAACCAGTCATGGCTGGGCTTCTAACGTCCCATTCTTTAATCACTTGATGGACCACCAAATCTGAGTTGCCGTAAACCATAAGGCGACTGAAGCCGAGTGAAATGGCCATACGTAACCCATATAGGAGTGCTTCATATTCTGCTTCGTTATTGGAGGAGTCGAAGTGAATCTGGAGGACGTATTTGAGCTTGTCTCCTCGGGGGGATACCAGTACCACCCCAGCACCAGAACCATTCAGCATTTTGGATCCATCAAAGAACATGGTCCAGTGCTCCGAGTGAACTTGAGTCGGTAGTTGCTGTTCAATCCACTCGGCGAGGAAATCTGCTATTGCTTGGGACTTGATAGCTTTCTTTAGCTCGAACTTGATATCTAAGGGAAGGAGTTCAATCGCCCATTTTGCCACTCGACCTGTTGCGTCTCTGTTGTGCAGAATCTCTGACAATGGAGCGTCGTTGATAACTGTAATAGAGTGATCAGAGAAATAGTGTGCAACCTTCTTTGTGGTCATGTAAATCCCATAAACAAGCTTCTGATAGTGTGGATATCTCTGCTTTGATGGAGTCAGAACTTCAGAAATATAATAAACCGGGCGCTGAACTTTATAAGCTTTTCCCTCTTCTTCTCGCTCGACCGTAAGTACTGTACTGACGACTTGTCCAGTGGCTGCTATATAAAGCAGTAAAGGCTCTTTGCTGATTGGGGCAGCAAGCACCGATTGGGTGGAAAGCAGGGCTTTTAGCTCTACAAATGTTGCATCAGCTTCAGGAGTCCACTCGAACTTATCTGATTTCTTCATCAGTCGGTAAAGAAGCAGTGCCTTTTCACCGAGGTGAGAAATGAATCGACTTAGGGCGGCCAAACAACCAGTAAGCTTCTGGACATCATGCACACGCACAGGGCATTTCATCCGGAGTATAGCACCCACTTTCTCTGGGTTAGCATCGATCCATCATTCGGAAACTAGAAAACCGAGTAATTTTCCGCCCGGAACTCCGAACGTGCACTTTGATGGATTAAGCTTAATATCATACCTTCTGAGGTTGGCAAAGGTTTCAGCAAGGTCAGCTAGTAGGTCGGAACCTTTACGTGACTTGACCACAATGTCATCCATGTATGCTTCCACATTCCGACTGATCTGAGTGAGCAGGCACTTCTGAATCATCCGCATGAATATGGCTCCAGCGTTCTTCAAACCGAATGGCATAGTGACATAACAGAAACACCCAAATGGGGTGATGAAAGCTGTTTTTATTTCATCGGGTCCGTACAGACGGATCTGGTGGTACCCGGAGTAGGCGTCCAAAAAGGACAAACGCTCACACCCCGCAGTCGAGTCGACTATCTGGTCGATGCGAGGGAGAGGAAAGTGATCTTTCGGACATGCCCGATTGATATGTTTGAAGTCGATGCACATGCGAAGTGATTCATCCTTCTTTGGGACCATGACAACATTAGCTAACCACTCGGAGTGGTAAATCTCATGGACAAACCCAGCTGCCAAAAGCCAAGCCACCTCTTCACCGATTGCCTTCCTCTTCTGTACGGCAGACCGTCGAAGATGTTCTTTGACTGGTTTCACTTTTGGGTCGACCTGCAAACGGGGCTCAGCGAGTCCCCTGGGAACACCTGGCATGTCCGAAGGTTTCCATGCAAAGATGTCCCGGTTCTCACGGAGGAACTGGGTGAGCACTTCTTCCTATTTGGAGTCGAGTGTTGTTGAAATGTGAGTCGGAGCAGCATTGGGATCCGTCGGGTGAATGTGAATCGACTTTGTTTCTCCAGACGACTGGAATGCTGAATCCGTGGCGGGCTTCTTGGCTCGCAACAAATCACTCGGATTTGCATTTTTTGATATTCTTGCAATTCTACTACGGCCATCTGTGCATCAATGATCTTTGAGCCCTTCTGGAAGCACTCTTCTGCCTTCTTCCGACTACCAGTGATAGTAATCACCCCTTTGGGGCCAGGCATCTTCAATTTGAGGTACACGTAACATGGTCGAGCCATAAAACGTGCATAAGCTGGCCTGCCAAGAATAGCATGATAGGCACTCTGGAAATCCACAACTTCAAATGTCCACTTTTCTTTGCAGTAATTCTTGGAATCACCGAAAACCACGTCAAGAGCAATCTGGCCAATTGATGCAGCCTTCTTGCCAGGAATGACCCCATGGAAACTCATATTACTTTCACTTAGTCTGGACAACGGAATGCCCATTCCTTTCAACGTCTCTACATACAGTATATCAGGCCACTGCCACCATCCATCAGAACCTTAGTCAGTCGGGTGCCTTCGACTACTGGGTCGACCACCAATGCTTGCCTCCCAAGGGTGGCTATGTGCGCTGGGTGATCGGACTGATCGAATGTAATGGCAGTCTGGGACCACATCAAATAACTGGGTGTCACCGGAGCGACCATGTTCACTTCTATGTTGATGACTTTCAATCGACTTTTACTCTCAACGTCAGCAAAAATCATCAGAGAGGAATTCACGTGGGGATAACCATCATCATCCTCTTCCTCATCCTCAACCTTTTCTGCTTCTTTCTCCTTTTCCTTGGGTTGTTTGTCTTGGAATTGTTGGATTAGGAGTCGACACTGCCGAGTGGTATGCTTCGGGTAAATGAAATTACCCTCTTCATCTTTTTTGGTGTGGATGTGGCATGAAAAATCCAGCACATCATTTCCATCTTGATCTTTTACTTTCCTGGGGTTTCACGGTCCCTTCGACTTCCCCTTGAACTTTCCTTGAGTCACGGCTAAGGCTTCACCAGGAGCAGCTAGCTCGGCTTTGTGCTTCTGCTTCCGACTGGAGTTTCCTCCTCTGGTTTCATGGGCGACTGTTTTGTGCTTGCCACTCCGGAGTCGGTCTTCTTCTTCACCGTTGGCATATTTGGTGGCAATTTCCATCATCCGAGTCAGATTCATATCTCCTGTCCGACCGAACTTCATATTCAACTCCCGATACTTGATGCCTTCTTTAAAAGCACAAATTGCCTGATGATCAGACACATTCTCCACCGTGTGATGCAATGTGATCCATCTCTGGATATAATCTCTCAAAGTCTCATTCGGTTTCTGAACGCAGCACTGTAATTCGGTCAACCCTGCCAGCCGTTTGCATGTACCTTCGAATGTTCTGAAAAATACTCGGGCAAGATCATCCCAAGTATAAATACTACTAGGCGTTAACTGATTCAGCCATGCTCTAGCCGAGCCCTCCAACATCAGAGGAAGGTGTTTCATGGCCACTTCATCATTGCCGCCACCAATCTGGACAGCCACATGGTAGTCTTCAAGCCAAGTGTCCGTCTTGGACTCACCAGTGAACTTAATGACTCCAGTCGCCAACCTGAAGTTGGGGGGAATCACTGCAGCCCTGATGGCTCTGCTGAAGCACTCCGGAC
Organism: Triticum urartu; assembly: GCF_003073215.2. NCBI lineage: Eukaryota > Viridiplantae > Streptophyta > Magnoliopsida > Poales > Poaceae > Triticum > Triticum urartu. Next base: position 255,635,963 of record NC_053025.1, read on the forward strand.
CTGAGATATGCACCCTGCTGCTGGTTGGTAGATCTCTGTCGCGACCTTCTCAGTGAGCCTTGTTTCTGTCGACCAAGCCCTGAACGATAATAGATCTCGCATCAAAGCCTGGTTCTCTGGGGTCGACTGGAATCCCTCGCCCCATACTGTGAGGGCGCCTGTCATCCTATTGCCGAGGCACGTACGACCCAGTCCTTGGGGGAGGCATGGGCACTAGACGACGATCATCGCAATCAGCTCGGTGATCATACTGCTCACGGTTTCTGTACTGATCTCGTCGATCTCCACGTCCCTCATGCATCGGGGGCGATCTTGGGCTGTGAGCCGACTGAACTGTGTCTGCAACCACGGATCTGCTATGGATCCTATTCCGCGACTGAGATACTACTCTATTCTTCTCTCCCGCCACATGGAGCAAGGCCTGGATCTACACCAAACCTCGACCAGCTTCTGACTGGGAAGGTTGGATCGACTCCGCTATCCGAGCTGCAGCTACGAGATTCTGGATCGGGGTTTGGTATACCTGAGTCGGAGGCGGAAAAAGTTTACGTCGACTGGATTCGGGAGCACGCTGTCGAGCATGCTCGTCGAGTGCGCGTTGGAGGTTCTCCAGTCAAGTGCGCTCCGCCAAGTTGGCCAAGCGCACCTCCTCCAAGGCCTGGGCCTCAGGGGTTTCTCCAACGATAGGAGTGTGGAATGCATCCATGTTCCGGCGGCGAAGTTCTTCTCTCCGATGCGAAGAGAGGGGTTCGGCACGGTACTCTTCATGAATACGTGACGGATCGCCGCCCCCATGGCCTCCGTCTTCATGGCTGAAGCCAGGAGGACTGCATGGTCCATTGACCATCAAAACTTCCGCCGCTGGGTCGCTGCTGTCGCACTCGGATGCAGTCTCTACGGAGCCAGTCGACAGATCGAACAGGCCGTAGAGGGTGTCGTCGGGCTCGATTGCCGTGACTTGAGGGGTGGCCGACTGGTGAGCCACCGCATGCTTCACCCACCGCTGAAGCCTCGATCGACCGGAACGCTTGCTCCGGCGGGACGCAGAGAGGGGAAAAGCTACAGGAGCCGACTGATACTGGGTCGACGGCTGCCGCAGGAGGACGCCATGGGCACACGCGTGAAAGTGTTGCTCCGCGGGCAGGGAGCGCGTCAATGTCGAGTGGAGCCTCCTAAAGCCAAGCGGAGTCGTCGGCGACAAACACGAGCATGCCGAGATGGATCTCGCGGCCCTCAGCCAAACCTCCGCCTGAAACCATGATAAAGGGGATCGGAAAAATTGCAACCTCTCCAACAAGTCGCTAAGACACCTGCCCCAAGGTGGGCGCCAACCGTCGTGGTTCTAATCCTGACAGTAGAATGGGGCGTAGGAATGTAGAGGCAAGATCCTAGCTATGGAGGAGTTGTACACGCGAGTTTTACGAGTTCAGGCCCTTCTCAGAGGAAGTAACAACCCTACATCTCGGAGCCTGGAGGCGGTCGACTGGATTATACGCGTGTGAGTTACAGGGGGTGCGAACCCTTGTCCCTAAGGAGGGGGGTGGCTTATATAGAGTTCGCCAGACCCCTCCCGCCCTCAGTTACAAAGGGTTTAAGGTACATAAAGGTAGAGACGTTACCGGTAATGCCTGTAATAAAAGTACATAAATGACCATTAAAGCTATGACTTAAATCCCGACCGTTGCAGAGTGAGTGGCTCTTAGTCTTATGGTAGTCGAGTGGTTGCTCGTATGGTTGAGTGTCTTCAAGACTATCGAGTGGAACATGGCTTTATGGTCGAGTGGACGACGATTTTTCTTCGACTGCTTCTGGTTCTTTAAGGGATGTCCTTGGGGATGGTATCTTGATCAGATCCATGACCCTACCCTAGGTACATAGCTTCGTCAACCTCATGTTCCCCCGACTGGGGTCGCTAGAGGGGGCACCCCGCTGAACCTGCTCGCTGCCCCTGGCCGCTACAGCGCCAAGGAGGGATAAGGGCGCCACCCTGGCGCCTTGGGGACGCCTCCTCTCCCACTACCCTCGCCCCACTTGCTCTCCCTCTCCCCTCTCCTGCTCAGAACCGCTGAGATGTGCTCGCCTAAGCGGGCTCGTCGTCGTTGCCACGCCGCGCGCATGGCCACCGGCCCTTGTACTCCGTCCGCTCGTGTCCCGAGAGGTCCTCGGTGTCAACTACCTCTCCTGCGTCGCGGGGTTGAAGACGATGGGCTGCCTCGACGCCGTCTTCTTCTTCCCCTCCGTCCGCCTTGGGTCGCCGCCGCCTCCTTCGTCTCCGGCCACTGCACGTCTTCCCCGGGCCTTCCTAGCAACAGTCGTAAGCCACTGCCCCTCCTCCTCCTCCCCTTTAGGTCGCCAGCACCCCGTTGCTTCTCCACCGCGTGGGCGTGCTCTTGCCACCGCCATGGCTGCGGGCACCACACTCCCGAGCCACTACGGCCTCGCCCATCCGCCCTAGCACGCTCATGGAGCCCCATAGTTGCTGCCCCGCTGCTCATCTTGCTAGCTCGCGCCGCGTATAGCCGTTTATGTGTAGTCCCTAACATCGGTGTCGCCTGCTGTGGTTGCTGCGCCCAACTCCGGGCACCATCACACCCACTGGCACCTCTCCCCGACGTGCACCGTCACCCTCTCCCGGTAGCTGCTCTCGGTTGACCAAACGGTCGCCGGAGCCACAAGTCAGGTGAGCCCCGTCACCTCTGCCGCCCTGTGGCCTCCCGCTGCTGCAGCCCCGCCACGGCCTCGCTCCCCTGCTGACTGCTACCGCACTTGCTCTGCCTCGTCGCCCTGCCCTGCAGCCCTGCGTGCCGACCGGCCTTGCCCGTGCCGCACCTCACGCACCCGCTCGCGTTGGCCTCGATCGCTGCCAGCTACGGCGCCCCGACCTCTCGCCCGCGTCGGTGTAGCCCCGGTCCGGCCACCGTGCGCCCTGCTTCCCCTGCGCCTTGCCGCCAAGCCCCGCGTCGCTCCGCTCACCTACTCCGCGTGCCCGGCCCGCTCTGGCGCCGCCCTCCACCGGCATCGGCCTCCGCCGGTGCCGCCGCACCACCCACCACCGCTGCCGCCGTGGCCGGCGCCCACCGTCGCCGTTGCGCCCTTCTAGGCGGGCTCCCCACTGCCCCGGCGGGTTTGCCCGCACCCGGCTCCGCTCCGCTAAAGCCAGCGCCCGTTAGGCCCCTCGGGCCTATGACATATGGGCCCCACGCTCTTGTCTAGATAAAAAAAGAGAAATGTAAAAAACATATTAATAAAAAATAATTAATTAATTAGTTAATCGCTTAATTAATCTTAATTAAACTAATGAACTAGATTATTTAATTTAAAACAGTATTTAGATAACGGTGTGCATGACAGGGGGACCCCACCCCGTGTTGACCAGTCAAATGTTGACTGGTCAACTGGGACCCCCTGGCCCACCTGTCAGCCACTGGGTACAGTTCTATGTACCCTGTGCTAGGTGCATCTAGCATTTTAGCATTTTTTTCAAATTATTATTAATTTCAGATTATTGCTAAAACTTCAGTAAATCGTAGAAAATAAACCATTGCTCGGATGAAAAAGTTTTATACATGAGAGTTGCTCAGAAAAATATGATGAATTCGAATACGCAGTCCGTTCATTTGTCACATGCCCCTAGCATGATGAACATGGAACATTCCCCCTCCGGTCCTCTGTCTGACACAGGTCCGGAACCGGGAAAACATTCCCGGTTGACTTCCCCTTTCACCAGTATCGTGTAGCACCGCGTTAGAACACGTCTAGCTCTGCATGTTGTCCTGTTATGCACTTGCTTACTATGTATTTACTGTCCCCCCGACTCTTCTCTTCGGTAGACCCCGTGATGATGCTGATGCCCCTGTGACCGACGACCCCTCCTTCTCGTCTGAGCGACCAGGCAAGCAAACCCTCCTTGAGCATTCCGATATCGCCCATTTCTTTCCCTCTCATGCTTCCATTAGAATAGCTACTGCTTTCTGTATGATACTACTATGATGCATAGCCTATTTTTTAGCTACTTTCATACCTTACCTGCTTATCCTAAACTGCTTAGTATAGGTTGGTTAGAGATCCATCAGTGACCCCCACATTGTCCCAGTTGCCCCGCTTTATGTTCGATGACTCGACCAATGTGATCGACGTCCAGGCCCCGACATCGCACACCACTCCCCCTTATTTGTACGATTCTGCAGAGTTACCATCGAGTGCCGAGGGTGGAACCTCTTACATCACTCCTGATGAGACCTCTGTAGTGAAGCTATTCGGTCGTGGTCATCGAGGGTGATTCCCTCCTTAACCATTTTCGATATGGCTCAAGTGTGAACCTTGAGGGTGGATCCTCTTACGTTCACCTTGATGATTACATTGAGTGGAATTCACCGGGGGTGATTCCTCGGGTTTTCCCCTTGGTGTTATACACATGGTTACTATGGTTACTGTGACCTTACACTGAACCATGTTACTAAAGACGGGTCGGCCCTGAGGGGTACCCGTGCGAGCTTAATAGCTAGTGATGTGGAGTCGGGTTGACCTGGAAGGTGACCATGAGATACTTACGAGGCATGGCCGGGCATTCTTAGCCCTTGCCGCAAGTACTCGAGACGGGGCGACGGGGTCACATCTTTCATGAGTCCCTGCTTGTTACCGCGTGTTCCTAATCCACTACGATTTGGATATTTGATCCGAGGGGACTCTGGCCTGATAGCACTAACCATCACGTGGGCATAGTATGGGCATTCTGTGTCGTATGCATCAGCCCAAGCTTACTAGATGTCAGGGATTGAGCAGCGCGCGCCGGGTTGGACTGGTAAGCTCCTGCCTTTTTAAGGAGGTAGCTAGGTGTGCTCACCGGCCGCCCACGCAACGTGCAGGAGTTCCCGGGATGATGGCCCAAGACCCATGGGGGCATAGGTTTAGTCCGGCATGCTGACCTCTCTATTAAGCCTAGGTCGGGTTGCGGCATATTGTTTGGCCGAGGCTGGGCATGACCCAAGAAAGTGTGTTCGACCGGAGTTAATCGAGCATGGTGGGTAAGTTGGTGCACCCCTGCAGGGAAGAAAACATCTATCGATAGCCTATCCTACGGTAACGGACACTTGGAGTTGTATCCCGATCGATACAACTAGAATTGATTACTTGAGATGAGAAATGGTTATGAGAAATGGATTGTGATGAGTAATGGATATGAAAAATGGATAGTATTGCTTTGGGAATTGCTTTCTCGCAGGGAGTCGAGAAAGGATCTCTGGCCGAGGTTGATAACACTACTACTTTACATTATGTTGATCTGTACTCTTCTCTATGCTGCAAGTTGCTTGAAGATGCTAGTCTTCGATAGGCTAGGTTTTCCCCTTCTCTTCTGGCATTCTGCAGTTTAGTCCACAGAGACGGCCCATTTCCTATGATACAGATGCATATTTAGTTTAGATCTGATGTAAGTCATGCGAGTACTTTGGATGAGTACTCACGGTTGCTTTGCTACCTCTTTTCCCCCATACCTGATTGTTGCGACCAGATGAAGGTTCCCAGGAGCCAGACGACACCACTGATGATTACTACTACCCCGAGGGTGGCTACTACAACGTGACGGCCGCTGACGACTTGGAGTAGTTAGGAGGCTCCCAGGCAGGAGGCCTTGCCTTTTCGATCGTAGATGCTTTTGTGCCAGCCTTCTTAAGGCAAACTTGTTTAACTTATGTATGTACTCAGATATTGTTGCTTCCCCTGACCCTTGGGCTTTCGAGCTTGTGTATTCGAGCCCTCGAGGCCATTGGCTTGTAATATAAAGCTTGTATTATTTTAATTTGTGTCTAGAGTTGTGTTGTGATATCTTCCCGTGAGTCCTTGATCTTGATCGTACACATTTGCGTGTATGATTAGTGTACGGTCAAATTGGGGATGTCACACTTTGATACCGAAGCGACGAGTGCCTTTCATTGGAGAGACAGGGTGGTAGACAGAGTCTTCGATCTCGGAAGCCATGTCACGGTGCTTGCTATCATAGTAACTCTTCTGGCGTGATTGCGTGGCTTTGAGATTTTCACTGATGACTTTACACATTGCTTCAACTTCTGTGATTAAGTCATTGCCAAAAAGTTGGCGTTCACCAGTCTCTGACCAATTGAGAGGAGTACGACACTTTCTGCCATAGAGGATTTTGAATGGGCCTTGCCCGAACTCGCTTGGAAGTTGTTGTTGTAGGAGAACTTGGCATATGGAAGACAATCTTCCCACTTCATACCGAAGGAAATGAGACAAGCCCTGAGCATATCTTCAAGGATTTGATTGACTCGCTCGACTTGGCCACTAGTTTGAGGATGGAAAGTTGTGCTAAGCGAATGTTGGTGCCCATGGCCTTCTGAAAGGAGTCCCAGAACTTGGATGTGAAAATGCTTCCATGATCTGAAGATATCAATTGTGGAATGCCGTGCAAGGAGACAATCCTGGAGGTGTATAGCTCTGCCAGCTGAGCTGCTGTGATAGATTCTTTGATTGGAAGGAAATGAGCCACTTTTGTAAGTTTGTCGATGACAACGAAGATAGCATCATTTCCGCGCTTGGACATTGGAAATCCGGTCACAAAGTCCATTTCAACATGGTCAAACTTCCATTCTAGAATAGCAAGAGGTTGGAGGAGACCAGCTGGTCGTTGATGTTCTGCTTTCACCCTTCTGCAGACATCACATTCATTCACAAATTGAGCAATTTCTCGCTTCATTCGAGTCCACCAATATGACTGCTTGAGGTCATGATACTTCTTCGTACTTCCAGGATGAATGGATAGGAGGGAATTGTGCACCTCGTTCATAATGAATTTCCTTAGATCATCTTTAGGAACCACAATTCGATCCTCGAAGAGTAGAGTGTCTTTGTCATCAATGCGATAGCACTTGTATTTGGGTTGGCTCTTGGCAATCCCATGTTTCACCTTCTTCACCATGGAATCCAGGAGTTGTGCCTCACGAATTTGATCTTCCAAAGTAGGAGAGACTTTGAGGTTGGTAATAAAGCCTTGAGGAACAACTTGGAGATTCAGTTTGCGGAAAGCTTCACAAAGGTCCAGTTGGAAGGGCTTGAGAATTAAGGTATTGAAGTAAGCCTTCCTACTCAAAGCATCTGCAATGACATTGGCCTTGCCTGGAGTATATTCAATACTTGGATTGTATTCTTGAATCTTTTCGACCCATCGAGTCTGTCTGAGGTTGAGGTTGGGTTGAGTGAAGATGTACTTGAGGCTCTTATGATCTGTGAAGATGTCCACTTTCCTTCCCAACAAGATATGTCTCCACGTTAATAATGCATGGACAACTGTCGCCAACTCAAGGTCGTGAGTGGGGTAGTTCCTTTCGTTGGGCTTCAACTTACAAGAGGTATAAGCCACAAATTTCTTCTCTTTCATTAACACAACACCGAGACCTTGTACGGAGGCATCACAGAAAACTTCAAATGGCTTGGATTCGTCAGGAGGAGTCAAGACAGGAGCTGTGACCAGCTTCTCTTTGAGGGTGTTGAAAGCAACGTCACATTCAGGCTTCCAGACATACTTGACATGCTTCTGGAGGAGGTTGGAAAGAGGCTTTGCAATCTTAGAGAAATTCTCAACGAATCTGTGACAATAGCTTTCAAGCCCAAGAAAACTGCAGAGCTGCTTCACATTCTAAGGCGGTTCCCAATTCACAATTGCAGACACCTTCTCGGGATTAACAGCGATGCCTTTGGTGGAGATGATATGACCAAGGTAAATAACTTCGTCAATCCATAACTCACACTTGGAAAACTTCGCATAGAATCGATGCTCTTTGAGTTTGTCGAGTACCAATCTCAAATGCTTGGCATGATCCTCCTTATTCTTGGAAAATACCAAGATATCATCGAGATACACTAGGACGAAATCATTTCTGTAAGGGTTGAAGATGAAGTTTATCATGCGAGAGAACGTTGGAGGAGCATTGACAAGGCCGAAAGACATGACAGTATATTCATAAGAACCATAGCTTGTTCTGAATGCTGTCTTGGGGATATCTTGTTCACTAATGTGAATCTGATGATAACCCATACGGAGGTCAAGCTTGGAGAATACTTGAGCACCTTTAAGTTGCTCGAATAGCTCATTGATGTTGGGAACTGGATACTTGTTCTTTATTGTCTTCTTGTTCAATGGACGGTAGTCGACACAAAGTTGGTCCGTGCCATCCTTCTTCTGGACAAAAAGAACACCACAACCCCATGGAGATGAACTCGGTCTATTCAGACCCAGACGCTCTTGTTCATCAAGTTTTTTCTTCAATTCCTTTGGTCCAAGCTTGTAAGGACATTTGCAAACAGGTTCCGTGCCAGGCTCAAGATCGATAACGAATTCAACTGGCTGGTGAGGAGGCATTCCTAGAAGCTCTTCTGGAAAGACGTCTTGATATTCATAAACGACTAGAATCTGAGAGATGGCATTCAACTCTCTCATTGAGAGAAAACAGTCGAATGGTTTCACATCCTTAGAAGAGTGTGTCAATTGAATCTGCCTGGCAGCACAATCAAGCTGAGCCTTGTGCTTAGAAAGCCACTCCATCCCGAGAATTAGATCAATATCCGAGTCACCAAGAACAATTGGAGAAGACAGAAATTCATAGTTTCCCATCTTGATAACCGAATCCTGAACGAATACTCGAGAAGTCATTTGTTGAGCCGGAGAAACAATAGACAAAGGTCTCGGCAATACTTGAGTAACCAAATCATGCATAGCCACAAAAGGTCTTGAAATGAAAGAATGCGATGCACCAGAATTGAATAAGACTTTTGCAGGAAAGTCATTAACAGGAAGTTTACCCATGATCACTTCTGAAGAACCCTCTGCCTGAGCTGCGTTCATCATGTTGACCTTTGCAAACTTGGAATTATGCTTGACCACTACATTGCTGGCAGATCTCACAGGAGGAGGAGGCGGAAGGCGCCTTTAGTTGAAGCACTTGTTTGCATAGTCCCCTTTCCGCTGACACTTGTTGCAAGTAACTTCTGAGAGCGGACGATGATAAGGAGCACTTGACCTTGGAGTTTGAGACTGAGCTTTGTTCTGATAGACTAGGTTGGGTGGGTAGGAAGATCCATTGCCACCTGTGCTCTTCTGCTGGTAGGAATGACGAAACGGAGGAGGGGGAGGCAACTAGAACTTCTGTTGCTTAGCTACCACTTGTGATGAAGAAGAAGATTGAACTGCGTCCCTGACTCTCTTCTTAGATGCCTCACACTTGAGCTGAGCAGCTTCTTGCTTTAGTGTCATGTTATAGAATTGATTGAACTTGGTAGGCTCAAGAAGCACGAGAGCTAACTGCAGATCCTCTCTGAGGCCACCTCTGAATTGATAGATCATACTCTTTTCAACAGGGACGTTTTATTTAGCGAAGCGAGCAAGTTTCTGAAACTGGATATTGTATTGATACACAGACATGCTGCCTTGCTTGAGACTGCGGAACTCCTCACGCTTGCTCTTAGCAACACTTGGTGGGATGTGATGAGCTTTGAAGTCTTGGCGGAATTCATCCCAAGTAATCACACGACCTCCTCTGGAATCTCTGTATTGTTGATACCACTCAGCAGCTTGGTCCTTGAGTTGAAACGAAGCAAACTTGACAAAGTCCTCAGGCCTGACATTGCCACATTAAAAATGTTTGTAGATGTCCACGAGCCAATCGTAGGCGTCTGTGGCCTCGACATAGTTGTTGAAGGACTTTGGCTGGTTTGCGAGGAACTGGTTGAGGGTAGCAAACTGAGGCTGATTGTTGCCTTGGCCTTGATTTCCTTGGTTTCCTTGCCCTTGGTTGCGCTCTTGCAAGAGTTGCAAAAGCATCTGAGTGTTGGCATTGGTGGCTGCCATGACAGCTTGCCTTGTTGGAGGAGCCATCTTGAAGAGCTTGACATCCGTTAGAATTTTGAAAGACAGATATTCAAGCTGAATCAATGGATCGAAATTGCAACATATAGTCTTCCAATAAACATTCGAACAAGGACAAACAAATGAATTCCAAAGTAAATCATTGTAACGCCCCGAGACCGATGTGCCAGGTGTCTTCCAGTTATTCGTTGTTGTTTGCCTTGTCTTTGCTTGCGTGTCATGCATTGCATATCATGTCATCATGTGCATTTCATTTTCATACATGTTCGTCTCATGCATCCGAGCATTTTCCCTGTTGTCTGTTTTGCAATCCGGCGCTCCTATGTCATCCGGTGTCCCTTTCTACCTCTTTTCATGTGCGGGTGTTAAACGTTTTCGGATTGGACCGAGACTTGTCATGTGGCCTTGGTTTACTACCGGTAGACCGCCTGTCAAGTTTCGTGCCATTTGGACTTCGTTTGATACTCCAACGGTTAACCGAGGGACCGAAAAGGCCTTGTGTGTGTTGCAGCCCAACACCCCTCCAAAGTGGCCCAAAACCCACCTAAATCTCCTCCATCATCTCTGTCGTTCGATCACGATCGCGTGGCCGCAAACCGCACCTCATTTGGACTCTCCTGGCTCCCTCTACCTATATATATGTGCAACCCTTCCAAATTCGCGGACGAAACCCTACCCTAATCTTCCCCGCCGCCGCCGGACATTTCATCCCACGCCGGCCAGACATGTCCGTTCGCCCGACCACCTCAGCCGGACCTATCACGAGCCGCCACCTCAGCCGCTGCTCCGCCCGCATCCACTCACACAGCGCCATGTGGCGCCGCCTCTCTCTCCTCTCGCGCGCGCCGCCGATGCCCGCCGTTGCCCGTGCCCGACCCTTCTCCGCGCCGACTGGGCCCGAGCGCCCGAGCCCCCGCGCCACCAGCCTCCACTGGCTCCGCGCCGCCCGCCGTGGCACCCCGCCACCATCCGCCGTGGCACCCCGCCGCCGTGCGCCGTGCCCCGCGCCGTCCTTCGTCGCCCGCCGCCCTCGACCACCGCGCCGGCGCGCCTCCCCGCCTTCTCGCCGCCGGCCGCGCCCCGCCCGTGCCGCTCCGGCCAACTCCTCCGCCAACGCCCTGCCGGACCTCCTCCGCCGTCCGGCCATCGCTTCGCCTCCCTCCGGCGCCGCCCCGCTGCTACCTCGCCAGAGCGTCGCTCCTCGCCGGCGTTTGAGCTCGCCGGAGCTCCGCTCCGGTCGGATCCGAGGAGGGTGGACGAGATCTACCCATCCCTCCAACCAAATGGCGTCCTCCGTCCCGGATCCGCGCCGTCCCGCTTCTCTCCATCCCAGGTTGACTTTTGCTAGGTTGAAATTCTTCTAAGTCCCCCAGATTTCAGTATTTTTTGAGCATATTCATCGCATCATAACTCATCATCTGTGGCTCCGTTTTGAGCGTGTAGCGTATCAAAATGTTCGTATCAACGGGTACATCATTTCATCTCATTGCATCATTTTCATTTGAGCTCATCTTGATGCCCGAAATGCTGTTGGAAGAGGGCTATGTGAGTAATTTGGTAGATCTGTTTCAGCAAATGGCATTTTGTCATTTTTTCCATGATTAATGTGTGCATGATATGATCCTGAGCTCTACATTGTTTTGTTATATGCCATGCCATCTTTACAGTGGTGCTTGCCATGTATTTTTGTGATATTTGCGGTGACTAAAACCAGCTTGCAAAGTAGCGTAATCGGTAATGCTGCTTTCAGGGACATAGAATTTCTCTAAGTCCTTGTCCTGATTTTGTTGTTATGCCATATGTTCATGTTGTTCCCTAGTGATCCGTGCCTCTTTTGAGGATGATCAGTAAGTATGTTTTGTTAACATTGTGGTGCTCTATCCATACGTGTCTTTGTTTGCATTTATGGAGCACCCCATCTTGAGTCAATCGAGCTCTACTTTTGCTATATCATGAATCCTGGCAGATTGTTGACTTGTTAGCGATTTTGCCGAGGATGTTGCTATTGATCCGTGCATGCTATGTTATTGTTCTTTCCATGTGTAGCTTCCATGCCATGTATTATTGATGGGTGTATGATTAGTTTGTCATGCCATGCTCTGTAGTGAGTGCATCGAGCTCGTAAACATGCCTACTCGTTAACTGTTTTGCATGCTCCAGTTTTTCTCTAAGTCTGAATCTGTTTAGGTTTTTCCATGTTCACATGCTAGCAATTGTATTTTCTGATCCCTTTTGGCTCAAGGCCACTAAGGGACTTTTGTTAAGTGCTTTGAGTAGCTTCATGCCATGCCTTTCTTTGCCATGTTAAGTTCCTGTAGCATGTAGTTTTCATGCTCTAAAGTGTGCTTCCTGATGTTGAATTCCAGACTTGTGTTAATTTCACCAAGTCTGAAACCTGTTATCGTTTGCACTTTTGCCATGCTTGTTTGAACCTGTTAATGGATGAATTAGCCATAGCTCAGTGTTCATCTTTTGTCAAGCATCTTGAGTGGATTCCTGCCATGTATTTTGTTGCCATGTTTGAGTGCTGTAGCATATTTATCTTGTTGCATTTAGTTGGTCACTTGCTGATTATCGCAGACCGGTGCCATATTTGTTTTGCTTGCCATTTCCAAACCGTGCATCCGATTCCGGTGATCTTTATATTGAATTCAACCGAAATCACCTCACCTTTCCAGTGGCACTCTTGGATTTCCAAGTTGAGGCCAGGTTCAATCATTCCTTGTCAAATCTTGCATATGCATCACATACCGCATCCCGCATAGCATACCATGTTCGCATCATGTTGTTTGAGCATTGCACGTGGTTGATTGTGTTCCTTTTGCTTGTTTGTCTTGTTTGGGTAGAGCCGGGAGAAAATTTCGCTAACAAGGAGCCCATTGAGTTTTCTTACGAGGATCAAGTCAACTCGGACAACTTTGCAAGCAAGATGATCATATCCTCAAAATCACTTCTATCTTTGCTTGCTAGATGCTCGCTCTTTTGCTATGCCTATGCTACGATGCCTACCACTTGCTTACCATGCCTCCCAAATTGCCATGTCAAACCTCTAACCCACCATGTCCTAGCAAACCGTTGATTGGCTATGTTACCGGTTTGCTCAGCCCCTCTTATAGCGTTGCTAGTTGCAGGTGAAGATTGGAGATCGTTCCTTGTTGGAACATTGTTTATTGTTGGGATATCACCATATTATCTTGTTATATTAATGCACCTATATACTTGGTAAAGGGTGGAAGGCTCGGCCTTTTGCCTAGTGTTTTGTTCCACTCTTGCCGCCCTAGTTTCCATCATATCGGTGTTATGTTCCCGGATTTTGCGTTCCTTACGCGGTTGGGTGATAATGGGAACCCCTTGACAGTTCGCCTTCAATAAAACTCCTCCAGCAATGCCCAACCTTGGTTTTACCATTTGCCACCTAGCCTCTCTTTCCCTTGGGTTTCCAGAGCCCAAGGGTCATCTTTATTTAACCCCCCCCCCCCCGGGGCCAGTGCTCCTCTAAGTGTTGGTCCACCTCGTCAGCCGCCGGTGGCCCCCAGGGGCAACTCTGGGCTGGCCTACCTGAAGTTTGGACAATCGGAGTGTGCCCTGAGAACGAGATATGTGCAGCTCCTATCGGGATTTGTTGGCACATTCGGGCGGTGTTGCTGGACTTGTTTTACCATTGTCGAGGATGTCTTGTAAAACCGAGATGCCGAGTCTGATCGGAATGTCTCGGGAGAAGGAATATCCTTCGTTGACCGTGAGAGCTTGTGATGGGCTAAGTTGGGACTCCCCTGCAAGGATTTGAACTTTCGAAAGTCGTGCCCACGGTTATGGGCAGATGGGAATTTGTTAACGTCTGGTTGTAGAAAACCTGAAGTTGATCTTAATTAAAATACATCAACCGCTTGTGTAACCGTGATGGTATCTTTCCGGCGGAGTCCGGGAAGTGAACACGGTGTTGGAGTTATGCTTGATGTAGGTTGTTCTAGGATCACTTCTTGATCATAGTTTCTCGATCGTGCTTTGCCTTCTCTTCTCGCTCTCATTTGCGTATGTTAGCCACCATATATGCTGGTCGCTTGCTACAGCTCCACCTCATACCTTTACCTTACCCATAAGCTTAAATAGTCTTGATCGCGAGGGTGCGAGATTGCTGAGTCCCCGTGACTCACAGTTTACTTCCAAAACCAGATGCAGGGACCGATGGTACCGTTCCAGACGATGCGCTTGAGCTCAAGTGGGAGTTCGATGAAGACTCTCGTTGTTACTATGTGTCTTTCCCAGATGATCAGTAGTGGTGCCCAGTTGGGGCGATCAGGGACCGTATCGCTTGTTGGGGTTGATCTTTATTTTGGTACCATAGTCGAACCATGAGTGTATTGGTGATTGTAATGTTATTCATGTATTTGTGTGACGTGGCGAGTGTAAGCCAACTATGTATCCTTTCCCCTTTTATATATTTACATGGGTTGTTGTGAAGATTTCCTTACTTGTGACATTGCTTTCAATGCGGTTATGCCTCTAAGTCGTGCTTCAACACATAGGAGATATAGCCGCATCGAGGGCGTTATAAGATGGTATCAGAGCCTTCCCCGACCTTAGGAGCCCCCTACTTGATCGAACCGCTGGCGTTAGTGAGTCTAGAAAAATATTTTGAGTCATTTAGGAATTATATATCGGAGAGTTTAGGAATTCTTTTTACTCCCCAGTCCCTTCATTGCTTTGGTAAGGCATCCTGACGTAGAGTTTTGACTCTTCTCTTCTCAAATTTCACTAAAAAATTTTAGGATCACGCGGGTATCTTGGAATTTTTCCGATCGATTTGTGACGAGAACATTGTTCTTGGTGCCTCCTGTCATTTAGGGGTTCTGGCAGTGTCCCGGGGAGTTGAGCTCCGAGGCGTTGTCGTCACAATTTTATCGTTGCAGTTCTGGAATACCTGAGATTAGTTTCGCCGACATCGAAAATCTCTTTTATGCAGTTGTTGGTGAGATAACCTCGATGCCACCCAGTACTGGGGCGGGAGTTCGGGAGTATTGCCATAACTCGTATAACGCATGCTTTTCGAAGGTTGAGGTAAACGATTTCCGATGGTTTCTTGGTTATGTGTTGAAGGATGGATACAGTTGCATGTAGGATTTGCTAGTTTTGGGTGAGATATTACGCTTCCCCTGTATCCCCAACACCCGATTGCATAACCGGAAAATTTCGGGAGTTTATAAGTGGGAATTCAAGTAGCTCTTAGGATATCTTTCCGACAGGTGTATGATATGAAATTGGTATTTGACGTCTAGTGGTCCGCCTATCCATGGTTGGTTTTACAGTGGTCTCGTTGTGTCTTAAAGAGCCCTTGGCTATGCCGACTCGGGGATGCTTCATATGTCATGTGCACTGCCTTGTACATGATGGTGCTATACGATCGAGCCCGTGTAGGCCCCACCACGAAAACTTCGGATGAAATCTCTATCATATGTTTGTTCCGCTTATTCTGCAAGTCAATCTTTTGTTTTGCCTTGAGTTGTGGTATTCGAGTTGCTTCAAAGTCAAGTGTTGATTCCATACCTTTCCTAAACGGTGTTCTCATACTCCGATGTGAATACCAATCCTTCATGATAATCTAGATTGGCATGTCAATCCTTTTTCAACCGGAGTGTTAATCTTCAAGTGGATCCGATCATTTCAACATCCGCAAGATCAACTCAGTTTTCGTCAACGGTGTTTGTTTCATCCGTCTCCTAGTTTCCTTTGTTTTTCCTGCCCTCCCACCCTTATTCTTAAAGGACTTATATGTCTTAATCAAGCATCCATCTTATGGATATAAAGTCTCCCCATTCTGTTCCGTCAATATTCTTACCCGGTGGTTCTCGTGAAGATGCTCTACACATTCATCATTCTTCATTCTTTTCATCTCCGGTAGTTTCAAGTCAAGTTTTGTCGATCATATCCTTTTCCTCATTCCAATGCTTTCTCTTGCCGGTGCACTTTATTATCATTCCACTTCTCGCTATTTATTGTTCCGGCGTGCTCAAGCTATCTCAAAAGGCTCGTCTTGTCATTCAAGATTAGTTCAACCTATTTCGAGGTTGTTATCTCATTCTAGTCATTTAATCTTACCGGTGCATTCTCTCTTTTAAATCGTTCAACGGTGTATCTTTTGAGTGGGCCCTAACCCACAGGTCTTTTCCCATGATCTTACCTGACTCTTCTTATTTTACCGGAGCTTCTCAAATTCTTTTCAAAGTTTAACGTAAGAATGATTCATCATCAGTCTAATGCCTTTCTCCAAGATATTTCAAATTCTTTTCACCGTTGACTCAACCTTTCCATTTTTCATTCCGGAGTATCTCAACAATTTGGTGGTGTTCCTCATCGTCATTCTCAGATTTTGAAGACCGAAGAAGAGTTTCTTTTAAATATTGCCCCATTCTCTGCCATCCTCTCATAATTGTTTTCGTTTGTGAGATTTTTCACCCATCCGGAGCAATTGAAGATTCTATTCAGTTTGATTATCCGGAGCCCATCATCTAAGATTTATTCATTCCAGCTTTCATCTCTCATACTCTAAATCATACCGGTGTCTAAATCAAGGATTCTCTAATCAGCTCGTAATCTCTTCGTTCTCATGGATCTAAATTCTCTCAAGCATCTTCGTTTAATTGCTAATTCTTCCCGGTGTTTCTTCATGTCTTAATCGTTCTTTTTCAATTCTTACGGTGGTTCGTTCAAGAGTTTTCTTCCTTCGTGTATCATATCTATGCATTCGTGCTTTTCAAATTCTACCGGTGGTTCATTGAAGACCTTCTCAAGTTGGCGCCATATCTCTCTTAATCTTCTTTACGAGAATAAGTAGTATGCCAAATCTGTTTGCTCGTCATCAATTTAAATTGATGAAGGATAAGCATAAGGTAATTCTTATTTTTGTTTCATCCAAGTGATTTAATTCCTTATTCCGGAGGTTCATAAAAATTCTTCATCTCATTTGTTCATCTTTCTTTTCCTAGAGTTCCAAGCTCTCTCATTATTTTTTTTCATCATGGAGATCCATCTAAATCATTTCAAGGCTTCACTTTGTGTTCTCAACTTCTTTTTCCTTCCGTCTTCATCATCCTTTTGTTACCGGAGTTCTTCATGAAGGTTCTTCATGATGGTTCTTCAAGGATTTAATTCCTTCTCGAAGTGTTCATCAATTCTTTTCTAAGGAGCTCAAGTTTTCTTCATCTTGCAGTCCGGAGTGCTATTCTTTCATGCATATCTTTTGAGGTAGTGTTATGTCTTTCTTGATAATTTCCCTTCATGCTCCGGGATTCACAAGTTATCGAAATGACATATATTAAACCCAGCAATCGCGTCATTGGAGTTATCTTGGGCTATATTTCACCTAAAGCTTTCCTTTAAGGATTGTCGCTCTTATGGTGTTTATCAATGATCCAAGTTCTTCATTTACCCTCCCGGTGAAATATTTCCTCGTCTCCTTGTTCATACCAATCCAATTTTTTTCCCCGTGAATGGCAGGTTGTCACCTCATAATTTGAGATGTATTCCATAAGACCATATCAAGCGTATTCTTTTCATTGTGGGTGTTCCAACAACTCCGTTCGACCCTTCTCCTAAAGATGCCTTTTCAAACTCTTTTGTGGTAGAAGTTGGCATTTTCTTATCCATTATCTTATTTTAATCATCTATCTTCTATTTCTCTCTCCCGGAGGCATTGTGTTGCTGCTCTCTTCAAACCTTCTTCTTGTCCTTGTCATGCTTATCCTTTTAACTGGAATGTTGTGCCCCTTTGCTCAAGCTCTTTCATTTTATCAAGTCTTTCATCTCTTTTCAACCGAAGTGCTGTCCGAATTTGTAATTCCTTGCTCCTCTTCCCTACCGGAGTGCTTTCAACTTTGTTCTTCTTCGTTGCATTCTTTCTTTATATGGTTTAATCTTTGCAACGTTCATGGTTTCACTCGTTTGTCAAAGAAGCAACTTAGCTTTACCTCTCCTCTTTCTCTTCCGTTGTCCCTCCGGTGCCATTCTAGATCTCGGGACGAGATCCCCTCATAGTGGTGGAGTGTTGTAACGCACCGAGACCGATGTGCCAGGTGTCTTCCAGTTATTCGTTGTTGTTTGCCTTGTCTTTGCTTGCGTGTCACGCATTGCATATCATGTCATCATGTGCATTTCATTTGCATACATGTTCGTCTTATGCATCCGAGCATTTTCCCCGTTGTCCATTTTGCAATCCGGCGCTCCTATGTCATCCGGTGTCCCTTTCTACCTCTTTTTGTGTGCGGGTGTTAAACGTTTTCGGATTGGACCGAGACTTGTCATGCGGCCTGGGTTTACTACCGGTAGACCGCCTGTCAAGTTTCGTGCCATTTGGACTTCGTTTGATACTCCAACGGTTAACCGAGGGACCGAAAAGGCCTAGTGTGTGTTGCATCCCAACACTCCTCCAAAGTGGCCCAAAACCCACCTAAACCTCCTCCATCATATCGGTCGTTCGATCACGATCGCGTGGCCGCAAACTGCACCTCATTTGGACTCTCCTAGCTCCCTCTACCTATATATATGTGCAACCCTTCCAAATTCGCGGACGAAACCCTACCCTAATCTTCCCCGCCGCCGCCGGACATTTCATCCCACGCCAGCCGGACATGTCCGTAAGCCCGACCACCTCAGCCGGACCTATCACGAGCCGCCACCTCAGCCGCTGCTCCGCCCGCATCCACTCACGGGGCGCCATGTGGCGCCGCCTCTCTCTCCTCTCGCGCGCGCCGCCGATGCCCGCCGTTGCCCGTGCCCGACCCTTCTCCGCGCCGACTGGGCCCGAGCGCCCGAGCCCCCGCACCACAAGCCTCCGCTGGCTCCGCGCCGCCCGCCGTGGCACCCCGCCGCCATCCACTGTGGCACCCCGCCGCCGTGCGCCGTGCCCCGCGCCGTCCTTCGTCGCCCGCCGCCCTCGACCGCCGCGCCGGCGCGCCTCCCCGCCTTCTCGCCGCCGGCCGCGCCCCGCTCGCGCCGCTCCGGCCAACGCCTCCGCCAACGCCCTGCCGGACCTCCTCCGCCGTCCGGCCATCGCTTCGCCTCCCTCCGGCGCCGCCCGGCTGCTACCTCGCCAGAGCTTCGCTCCTCGCCGGCGTTTGAGCTCGCCGGAGCTCCGCTCCGGTCGGATCCGAGGAGGGTGGACGAGATCTACCCATCCCTCCAACCAAACGGCGTCCTCCGTCCCGGATCCGCGCCGTCCCGCTTCTCTCCATCCCGGGTTGACTTTTGCTAGGTTGAAATTCTTCTAAGTCCCTCAGATTTCAGTATTTTTTGAGCATATTCATCGCATCATAACTCATCATCCGTGGCTCCGTTTTGAGCGTGTAGCGTATCAAAATGTTCGTATCAACGGGTACATCATTTCATCTCATTGCATCATTTTCATTTGAGCTCATCTTGATGCCCGAAATGCTGTTGGAAGAGGGCTATGTGAGTAATTTGGCAGATCTGTTTCAGCAAATGGCATTTTTTCATTTTTGCCATGATTAATGTGTGCATGATATGATCCTAAGCTCTACATGTGTTTTGTTATATGCCATGCCATCTTTACAGTGGTGCTTGCCATGTATTTTTGTGTTATTTGTGGTGACTAAAACCAGCTTGGAAAGTAGCGTAATGGTAATGCTGATTTCAGGGACTTAGAATTTCTCCAAGTCCTTGTCCTGATTTTGTCGTTATGCCATATGTTCATGTTGTTTCCTAGTGATCCGTACCTCTTTTGAGGATGATCCGTAAGGATGTTTTGTTAACATTGTGGTTCTCTATCCATCCATGTCTTTGTTTGCATTTATGGAGCATCCTAGCTTGATTCAATCGAGCTCTACTTTTGCTATATCGTGAATCCTGGCAGATTGTTGACTTGTTAGCGATTTTGCCGAGGATGTTGCTATTGATCCGAGCATGCTATGTTGTTGTTCTTGCCATGTCTAGCTTCTATGCCATGTATTATTGATGGGTGTATGCTTTGTTTGTCATGCCATGCTCTTTAGTGAGTGCATCGAGCTCGTAAACATGCCTACTCGTTAACTATTTTGCATGCTCCAGTTTTTCTCTCAAGTCTGAATCTGTTTATGTTTTTGCCATGTTCACATGCTTGATATTGTATTTTCTGATCCATTTTGGCTCAAGGCCACTAAGTTGTTAAGTGCTTTGAGTAGCTTCATGCCATGCCTTGCTTTGCCATGTTAAGTTCCCGTAGCATGTAGTTTTCATGCTCTAAAGTATGCTTCCTGATGTTGAATTCCAGACTTGTGTTAATTTCACCAAGTCTGAAACCTGTTATCATTTGCACTTTTGCCATGCTTGTTTGAACCTGTTAATGGATGAATTAGCCGTAGCTCAGTGTTCATCTTTTGTCAAGCATCTTGAGTGGATTCCTGCCATGTATTTTTTTGCCATGTTTGAGTGTTGTAGCATATTTATCTTGTTGCATTTAGTTGGTCACTTGCTGATTATCGCAGACCGGTGCCATATTTGTTTTGCTTGCCATTTCCAAACCGTGCATCCGATTCCGGTGATCTTTATATCGATTTCAACCGAAATCACCTCACCTTTCCAGTGGCACTCTTGGATTTCCAAGTTGTGGCCAGGTTCAATCATTCCTTGTCAAATCTTGCATATGCATCACATACCGCATCCCGCATAGCATACCATGTTCGCATCATGTTGTTTGAGCATTGCACATGGTTGATTGTGTTCCTTTTGCTTGTTTGGCTTGTTTGGGTAGATCCAGGAGACGAGTTCGCTAACGAGGAGCCCATTTAGTTTGCTTACGAGGATCAAGTCAACTCTGACAACTTTGCAGGCAAGATGATCATACCCTCGAAATCACTTCTATCTTTGCTTACTAGATGCTCGCTCTTTTGCTATGCCTATGCTACGATGCCTACCACTTGCTTACCCTGCCTCCCAAATTTCCACGTCAAACCTCTAACCCACCATGTCCTAGCAAACCGTTGATTGGCTATGTTACCGCTTTGCTCAGCCCCTCTTATAGCGTTGCTAGTTGCAGATGAAGATTGGAGATCGTTCCTTGTTGGAACATTGTTTATTGTTGGGATATCACCATATTATCTTGTTATATTAATGCACCTATATACTTGGTAAAGGGTGGAAGGCTCGGCCTTTTGCCTAGTGTTTTGTTCCACTCTTGCCGCCCTAGTTTCCTTCATATCGGTGTTATGTTCCCGGATTTTGCGTTCCTTACGCGGTTGGGTGATAATGGGAACCCCTTGACAGTTCGCCTTGAATAAAACTCCTCCAGCAATGCCCAACCTTGGTTTTACCATTTGCCACCTAGCCTCTTTTTCCCTTGGGTTTCCGGAGCCCAAGGGTCATCTTTATTTAAACCCCCTGGGCCAGTGCTCCTCTGAGTGTTGGTCCACCTCGTCTGCCGCCGGTGGCCACCAGGGGCAACTCTGGGCTGGCCTACCGGAAGTTTGGATAATCTGAGTGTGCCCTGAGAACGAGATATGTGCAGCTCCTATCGGGATTTGTTGGCACATTCGGGCGGTGTTGCTGGACTTGTTTTACCATTGTCGAGGATGTCTTGTAAAACTGAGATGCCAAGTCTGATCGGAATGTCTTGGGAGAAGGAATATCCTTCGTTAACCGTGAGAGCTTGTGATGGGCTAAGTTGGGACTCCCCTGCAGGGATTTGAACTTTCGAAAGCCATGCCCGCGGTTATGGGCAGATGGGAATTTGTTAACGTCCGGTTGTAGAAAACCTGAAGTTAATCTTAATTAAAATACATCAACCGCGTGTGTAACCGTGATGGTCTCTTTCCGGCGGAATCCGGGAAGTGAACACGGTGTTGGAGTTATGCTTGACGTAGGTTGTTCTAGGATCACTTCTTGATCATAGTTTCTCGATCATGCTTTCCCTTCTCTTCTTGCTCTCATTTGCGTATGTTAGCCACCATATATGCTAGTCGCTTGCTGCAGCTCCACCTCATACCTTTACCTTACCCATAAGCTTAAATAGTCTTGATCGCGAGGGTGCGATATTGCTGAGTCCCCGTGACTCATAGTTTACTTCCAAAACCAGATGCAGGGACCGATGATACCATTCCAGATGATGCGCTTGAGCTCAAGTGGGAGTTCAATGAAGACTCTCGTCGTTACTATGTGTCTTTCCCAGATGATCAGTAGTGGTGCCCAGTTGGGGCGATCGGGGACCGTGTCGCATGTTGGGGTTGATCTTTATTTTGGTACCGTAGTCGGACCATGAGTGTATTGGATGATTGTAATGTTATTCATGTATTTGTGTGACGTGGCGAGTGTAAGCCAACTATGTATCCTTTCCCATTTTATATATGGGTTGTTGTGGAGATTGCCTTACTTGCGACATTGCTTTCAATGCGGTTATGCCTCTAAGTCATGCTTCGACACGTAGGAGATATAGCCGCATCGAGGGCGTCACAATCATCACACGTCCATTAAGTTGAGAAGCCACTTAGATAAAGGTAGATCAATAAAGGAACAAGGTAGGGATATGAACAAATAAGTGGTAAGGATTACCCAATCACAAACCAAATATCTGCGGGAAGAAATACTAGAGCTACTTGCATTCCCACCTATGAAACTCCCAAAACTTTTTGGTTATGCAATTAGGTGTTGGGGATACAGGGGAAGCATAATATCTCACCCAAACTAACAATTCCTACATCCAGCTGTATCCATCCTTCAACACATAACCAAGAAACCTTCGGAAATCATGTACCTCAACCTTTGAAAAGCGTCCGTTATACGAGTTATGGCAATACTCCCGAACTCCCGCCCCAGTACTAGGTGGCGTCGAGGTTATCTCACCAACAACTGCATAAAAGAGATTTCCGATGTCGGCGAACTCACGTATTCCAGAACAACCACGATAAAATTGTGACGACAACACCTCGGAGCTCAACTCCCCGGGACACTGCCACAACCCCTACATGCCAGGAGGCACCAAGAACAATGTTCTCGTCACAAGACAATCAGAATGATTCCAAGATACCCGCGTGATCCTAAAATTTATTTAGTGAAATTTGAGGAGAGGAGAGTCAAAACTTCTATGTTAGGAGGCCTCACCAGAGCAACGAAGGGACTGAGGAGTAAAAGAATCCTACTCTCTGATATATATAATCCTAAGACTCAAAACGTTTTCTTCTAGACTCAACAACGTCAGCGATTCGATTAAGCAGGGGGCTCCTAAGTCGGGGATGGCTCTGATTACCAACTTGTAACACCCACAATGCGGCTATATCTCCGACGTGTCGGGGCACGACTTAGAGGCATATCTGCATGGTAGGCTTGTCGCAAGAGGGGTAATCTGCACACATCCCATGTACTGAATAAGAAAGGGATAAAGAGTTGGCTTACAATTGCCACTTCATACAATACATAAATAATTCATACATCATCCATGGTACAATCAAAGGTCCGACTACGGAACCAAAATAAAGGAAGACAACCCCAAATGCTAGATCCCCGATCATCCCAACTGGGCTCCACTACTGATCATCCAGAAAAGAAACATAGTAATGGCCCGAATCCTCGTCGAACTCCCACTTGAGTTCGGTATCGTCACCTGCACTGGCATCATCGGCACCTGCATCTGTTTGGAAGTAACCGTGAGTCACAAGGACTCAGCAATCTCACACCTGCGAGATCAAGACTATTTAAGCTTAAGTGTAGGAAATGGTAGTGAGGTGGAGCTGCAACAAGCACTAAGCATATATGGTGGCTAACATACGAAAATAAGAGCGAAAAGAGAAGCAACGCATGGTCGAGAAGCTATAAGTGATCAAGAAGTGATCCTAAAGCTACTTACGTTTCAAGCATAACACGAGACCGAGTTCTCTTCCCGGACTCTGCTGAAAAGAGACCATCACGGCTACACACATGGTTCATTCATTTTAATTAAGTTAAGTGTCAAGTTCTCTACAACCGGATATTGACAAATTCCCATCTGCCACATAACCGCAGGCACGGCTCTCGAAAGTTTATACCCTACAGGGGTGTCCCAACTTAGCCCATCACAAGCTCTCATGGTCAACGAAGGATATTACTTCTCCTGGGAAGACCCGATCAGTCTCAAAATCCCGGTTACAAGACATTTCGACAATGGTAAAACAAGACCAGCAAGACCACCCCACTGTGCTGACAAATCCCGATAGGAGCTGCACATATCTCGTTCTCAGGGCACATCGGATGAGCAATCCGTACAACTAAAACCAACCCTCAAGTTTCCCTGAGGTGGCGCTCCAAGGGGCTCTAGTTTGGACCAACACTCAGAGGAGCACTGGCCCAGGGGTTTAAAATAAAGATGACCTTTGAGTCCGTGGAATCCAACGGAAAAGGCTTAGGTTGCAAATGTTAAAACCAAGGTTGGGCCTTGCTGGAGGAGTTTTATTCAAGGCGAACTGTCAAGGGGTTCCCATAACACCCAACCGCGTAAGGAACGCAAAATCAAGGAACATAATTTTGGGGAACGTAGCATAAATTCAAAATTTTCCTACGTGTCACCAAGATCTATCTATGGAGTCATCTAGCAACGAGGGAGGAGTGGATCTACATACCCTTGTAGTTCGCGCGCGGAAGCGTTCAAGAGAACGGGGTTGATGGAGTCGTACTCGTCGTGATCCAAATCACCGATGATCCTAGCGCCGAACGGACGGCACCTCCGCGTTCAACACACGTACGGAGCAGCAACGTCTCCTCCTTCTTGATCCAGCAAGGGGGAAGGAGAGGTTGATGGAGATCCAGCAGCACGACGGCGTGGTGGTGGAAGTAGCGGGATACCAACAGGGCTTCGCCAAGCGCTGCGGGAGGAGGGAGATGTGTCATGGGAGGGAGAGGGAGGCGCCAGGGCTTAGGTGCGGCTGCCCTCCCTTCCCCCCACTATATATAGGGCCAAGGGAGAGGGGGGGCGCAGCCTTGGCCCTTCCTCCAAGGAAGGGTGCGGCCAGGGAGGAGTCCATCCTCCCCAAGGCACCTAGGAGGTGCCTTCCCCCTTTAGGACTCTTTCTTTCCCTTATCTCTTGGCGCATGGGCACTTGGGGCTGGTGCCCTTGGCCCATATAGGCCAAGGCGCACACCCCTACAGCCCATGTGGTCCCCAGGGGCAGGTGGACCCCCTTGGTGGACCCCCGGACCCCTTTCGGCACTCCCGGTACAATACCGATAATGCGCGAAACTTTTCTGGCGACCAAAACAAGACTTCCCATATATAAATCTTTACCTCCGGACCATTCCGGAACTCCTCGTGACGTCCGGGATCTCATCCGGGACTCCGAACAACTTTCGGGTTACCGCATACTAATATCTCTATAACCCTAGCGTCACCGAACCTTAAGTGTGTAGACCCTACGGGTTCGGGAGACATGCAGACATGACCGAGATGACTCTCCGGTCAATAACCAACAGCGGGATCTGGATACCCATGTTGGCTCCCACATGTTCCACGATGATCTCATCGGATGAACCACGATGTCAAGGACTTAATCAATCCCGTATACAATTCCCTTTGTCTAGCGGTACGATACTTGCCCGAGAGTCGATCGTCGGTATCCCGATACCTTGTTCAATCTCGTTACCGGCAAGTCTCTTTACTCGTTTCGTAACACATCATCCCGTGATCAACTCCTTGATCACATTGTGCACATTATGATGATTTCCTACCGAGTGGGCCCAGAGATACCTCTCCGTTTACACGGAGTGACAAATCCCAGTCTCGATTCGTGCCAACCCAACAGACACTTTCGGAGATACCTGTAGTGTACCTTTATAGCCACCCAGTTACGTTGTGACGTTTGGCACACCCAAAGCACTCCTACGGTATCCGGGAGTTGCACAATCTCATGGTTTAAGGAAATGATACTTGACATTAGAAAAGCTTTAGCATACGAACTACATGATCTTGTGCTAGGCTTAGGATTGGGTCTTGTCCATCACATCATTGTTCTAATGATGTGATCCCGTTATCAATGACATCCAATGTCCATGGTCAGGAAACCGTAACCATCTATTGATCAACGAGCTAGTCAACTAGAGGCTTACTAGGGACATGGTGTTGTCTATGTATCCACACATGTATTTGAGTTTCCTATCAATACAATTCTAGCATGGATAATAAACGATTATCATGAACAAGGAAATATAATAATAACTAATTTATTATTGCCTCTAGGGCATATTTCCAACAGTCTCCCACTTGCACTAGAGTCAATAATCCAGTTCACATCGATATGTGATTAACACTCAAGGTCACATCCCCATGTGACTAACACCCAAAGAGTTGACTAGAGTCAATAATCTAGTTCACATTACCATGTGATTAACACTCGATGAGTTCTGGGTTTGAACATGTTATGCTTGTGAGAGATGTTATAGTCAACGGGTCTGAATCTTTCATATCCGTATGTACTTCGCAAATCTCTATGTCATCTTTTAGATGCAGCTACTACGCTATATTTGGAGCCATTTCAAATAACTGTTCTACTTGGAGCTATTCTAAATTGTTGCTCCGTTATACGTATCTAGTATCTCTACTCAGAGCTATCCGGATAGGTGTTAAGCTTGCATCGACGTAACTCTTTACGTCGAACTCTTTATCACCTCCATAACCGAGA
Source organism: Triticum urartu (assembly GCF_003073215.2). Lineage (NCBI taxonomy): Eukaryota > Viridiplantae > Streptophyta > Magnoliopsida > Poales > Poaceae > Triticum > Triticum urartu. Next base: position 255,662,465 of record NC_053025.1, read on the forward strand.
AACATATCCTTATTCCTCTAAGGATAATTTAGACCACTATCTGGTGATCTACTCCTAGATTACCTTTGTACCCTCTTGCCAGATATGTGGCAAGGCACACATCAAGTGCGGTACTCAACATGGCATACCGTATAGAGCCTATGACAAACGCATAGGGGACGACCTTCGTCCTTCCTCTTTCTTCCGCCGTGGTCGAGCTTTAAGTCTTAACTTCATACCTTACAACACAGGCAAGAACTCCTTCTTTGACTGGTCCATCTTGAACACCTTCAAGATCATGTCAAGGTATGTGCTCATTTGAAAGTACCATTAAGAATTTTGATCTATCCTTATAGATCTTGATGCTCAATGTTCAAGTAGCTTAATCCAGGCTTTCCATTGAAAAATACTTTCCAAATAACCCTATATGCTTTCCAGAAATTCTACGTCATTTCTGATCAACAATATGTCAACATATATTTATCAGAAATTCTATAGTGCTCCCACTCACTTCTTTGGAAATACAAGTTTCTCATAAACTTTGTATACACCCAAAACTTTGATCATCTTATCAAAGGATACATTCCAACTCCGAGATGCTTACTCCAGTCCTTAGAAGGATTGCTGGAGCTTTGCATACTTATTAGCATCTTTCAGGATTAACAAAACCTTCCGGTTGTATCACATACAACCTTTCCTCAAAAATCGTCGAGGAAACAATGGTTTTTGGCATCCTATCTGCAAGATTTCACAAATAATGCAATAATTGCTAATATAATTCCAACAGACTCTTAGCATCGCTACGAGTGAGAAAGTCTCATCGATACCTGTAGTGTACCTTTATAGCCACCCAGTTACATTGTGACGTTTGGCACACCCAAAGCACTCCTACGGTATCCGGGAGTTGCACAATATCATGGTCTAAGGAAATGATACTTGACATCAGAAAAGCTTTAGCATACGAACTACATGATCTTGTGCTAGGCTTAGGATTCGGTCTTTGTCCATCACATCATTCTCCTAATGATGTGATCCCGTTATCAATGACATCCAATGTCCATGGTCAGGAAACCGTAACCATCTATTGATCAACGAGCTAGTCAACTAGAGGCTTACTAGGTACATGGTGTTGTCTATGTATCCACACATGTATTTGAGTTTCCTATCAATACAATTGTAGCATGGATAATAAACGATTATCATGAACAAGGAAATATAATAATAACTAATTTATTATTGCCTCTAGGGCATATTTCCAACACATAACATCGGTATGATGGAAACTAGGGCGGCAAGAGTGGAACAAAACACCAGGCATAATGCCGAGCCTTCCACCCTTTACCAAGTATATAGATGCATTAAAGTAAATAAGATATAATAATGTGTGATGGCCTGGCTTATTAGGGATGATAGACTACTCATATCAATAAGGAATTCCTTCTTTTCCGGGAGCCCATTCGGACAGAACTCCAAAGTTAAGCGTGCTCAGCTTGGAGTAGTGTCAGGATGGGTGACCAACCAGGAAGTTGCTCCTGGGTGCGCATGAGTGAGGACAAAGTGCACAGAAAAGACTAGTATTGATCTGTGGGGCCAGTCTAGATCCCACCAGGAGTAATGACCACCGACGGGTGTGTCCGGGGCGTTACAAACTTCCCTCCCGGAGGGGGAAATCATCGTCGTCATCATCATCATCATCATCATCATCATCACCAACAACTCTCCCATCTTGGGGAGGTCAATCTCCATCAACATCTTCAATAGCACCATCTCATCTCAAACCCTAGTTCATCTCTTGTGTTCAATCTTTGTACCAGAACTATAGATTGGCGCTTGTGGGTGACTAGTAGTGTTGATTACATCTTATAGTTGATTACTATATGGTTTATTTGGTGGAAGATTATATATTCAGATCCATTAGGATATTTAATACCCCTCTGATCTTGAGCATGTTTATTACTTGTGAGTAGTTACTTTTGTTCTTGAGGTCATGGGAGAAATCATGTTGCAAGTAATCATGTGAACTTGATATGTGTTTGATATTTTGATAGTATGTATGTTGTGATTCCCTAAGTGGTGTCATGTGAACGTCGACTACATGACACTTCACCATATTTGGGCCTAAGGGAATACATTGTGGAGTAGTTATTAGATGATGAGTTGCGAGACTGATAGAAGCTTAAACCCTAGTTTATGTGCTATTTCGTAAGGGACCGATTGGATCCAAAACTTCAATGTTATGGTTAGGATTTATCCTTAATACTTTTCTCGTAGTTGCGGATGCTTGCAATGGGGTTAATCATAAGTAGGAGGTTTGTTCAAGTAAGAACAACACCTAAGCACCGGTCCACCCACATATCAAATTATCAAAGTAGCGAAGACAAATTGAACCAATATGATGAAATTGACTAGATGAAATTCCCGTGCACCCTCAAGAACACTTTGCTTATTATAAGAGACCGCTTGTCCTGCCCTTTGCCTCATAAGGATTGGGATATATTGCTGCACTTTTGTTACTATTATCGTTACTTTCATGTTACAAATTATCTTGCTATCAAACTACTCTGTTACTTACAATTTCAGCACTTGCAGACATTACCTTGCTGAAAACCACTTGTCATTTCCTCCTGCTCCTCCTTGAGTTTGACGCCCTTACTTATCTAAAAGAGCTACAATTGATATCCTATACTTGTGGGTCATCAAGGCTATTTTCTAGTGCCGTTGTCGGGGAGTCAAGCGCCTTTGGTAAGTGGAAATTGGTAAGGAAACATTTATATAGTGGCTGAAATTTACTGTCACTTGTTACTATGGAAAACAATCCTTTGAGGGGTTTGTTCCGGGTATCTTCACCTCGACTGGAACCACAATTAGCTACCCCTCAACCTACTACACCTACTAAAAATATCGAATAGGAAATTCCTTCGGGTATGATAGAACAACTTCTAGCTATTCCTTATGTAGGAGATGGAACCGAACATCCTGATACGCACTTAATATATGTGGAACAAATTTGTGGATTTCTTAAGCTTCCAAGTTTACCTGGAGAAGAAGTTAAGAAGAAGGTTTTCCCTTTATCTTTGAAAGGCAAAAGCATTGGCATGGTATAGGCTATGCGATGATATTGGATCTTCGAACTGGAATCAATTGAAATTGGAATTTCACCAAAAAAAATATCCTATGCATCTAGTTCATTGTGATCAGAATTACATATATAATTTTTTGGCCTCGTGAAGGAGAAAGTATCGCTCTAGCTTGGGGGAGGCTTAAGTCAATGTTATATTCATTTCCCAATCATGAGCTCTCAAGAGAAATTATTATTCAAAAATTTTATGCTCGGCTTTCTCGTGATGATCAGTCCATGCTCGATACTTCTTGTATTGGTTCCTTTATGAAGAAGACTATTGAATTCCGGTGGGATCTTTTGGAAAGAATTAAATGCAACTCTGCAGATTGGGAACTCGAGAAGGTAAGGAGTCAGGTATTAAGTTTAAATGTGATTGTGTTAAATCTTTTATGAATACTGATGCTTTTCAAAAGTTTAGCACTAAATATGGACTGGACTCTGAGATAGTAGCATCTTTTGTGAATCATTTGCTACTCATGTTGATCTCCCTAAGAAGAAGTGGTTTAAATATCATCCACCTATTAAATAAGAAATTAAAGAATTCGAGCTAGCTAAAGATGAAACTATACTTTATAATGTTGATCCAGTTGTTCCTACTGCTTATATTGAGATACCACCTTTCCCTGTTAGGAGAAAGGAACATTCTAAAGTTTCAACTATGGTCAACAAAAGTTATATTAGAACACCTAAACCTGATGAACAAATCAAATTAGAACCTAGTGTTGCCATGGTTAAGGATCTTCTAGAAGCAAATATAGATGGGCATGTTATTTACTTCTGTAATGAAGCTACTAGAATTGCCAAACCCGATAGAATGGATAATAATAGACACGTTGTTGGCATGCCCGTTGTCTCAGTCAAAATAGGAGATCACTGTTATCATGGTTTATGTGACATAGGTGCTAGTGTAAGTTCTATTCCCTTTACTTCATATCAAATTATGAATGACATAGCACCCACAGAAATAGAAGAAATAGATGCCACTATTAAACTTGCTAATAGAGACACCATCACACCACTTGGGATTGTTAGAGATGTTGAAGTCTTGTGTGGGAAAATAAAGTATCCTACTGATTTTCTTGTTCTTAGTTCCCCACAAGATGATTTGTGTCCTATTATCTTTGGTAGACCTTTCTTGAACACTGTTAATGCTAAAATAGATTGTGAGAAACAAACTGTCGGTGTTAGTTTTGGTAATGAGTCTCATGAGTTTAATTTTTCTAGGTTTAGTAAAAAGCTTCATGAAAAATAATTGCCTAGTAAGGATGAAATAATTTTTCTTGCTTATATTGATGTGCCTCCTACTGATCCTCTAGAACAATATCTTCTAGAACATGAAAATGATTTACATGTGCATGAAAGAAATGAAATAGATAAGATTTTCTTTGAACAACGTCCTCTGCTTAAACACAATTTGCCTATTGAAACTCTAGGAGGTCCTCATCCACCTAAAGGTGATCCTGTGTTTGAATTAAAACAATTGATAGACACTTTGAAATATGATTATTTTGATGAAAAGAAGATATATCATGTTATTATTAGTGCTAACCTTTCAGAACATGAAGAAGATAGATTATTGAAAGCTCTGAGGAAGCACAGAGCTGCCATTGGATATAATCTTGATGATTTAAAGGGAATTAGTCCCACTCTATGTCATCACAAGACTAATATGGAACCTGATGCTAAACCTGTTGTGGATCAACAACGTCGGTTAAAATCCGAAGATGAAGGAAGTGGTAAGAACGGAAATATTAAAACTTCTGGAAGCAGGTATAATTTATCATATAGCTGATAGTAGATGGGTAAGTCTTGTTCATTGTGTCCCTAAGAAGGGAGGTATTACTGTTGTTCCTAATGATAAGAATGAACTTATTCCACAAAGAATTGTTACAGTCTATAGAATGGTAATTGATTTTATAAAATTAAACAATGCAACTATAAAATATCATTACCCTCTGCATTTTATTGATCCAATACTAGAGAGATTATCTAAGCACACACATTTTTGCTTCCTTGATGGATACTCTGGTTTTTCACAAATACCTGTTTCTCAACCTGGTCAAGAAAAGACCACTTTCACTTGTCCCTTTGGAACTTATGCTTATAGATGTATGCCTTTTGGTTTTTCACAATGCACCTACTACCTTCCAAAGATGTATGACTGCTATATTCTCTAACTTTTTTGAAAAGATTTTTGAGGTTTTCATGGATGACTTCTCTGTTTATGGGAAGTCTTTTGATGATTGTTTAAGCAATCTTGATCGAGTTTTGCAGATATGCAAGCAAACAAATCTTGTCTTGAATTGGGAGAAGTGCCACTTTATGGTTAATGAAGGTATTGTCTTGGGTCATAAAATTTCTGAAAGAGGTATTGAAGTGGACAAAGCTAAGGTGATGCAATTGAGAAAATGCCATGTCCTAAAGATATCAAAGGTATTCGTAGTTTCTTAGGTCATGCTGGTTTCTTTAGGAGATTTATCAAAGACTTTTCTAAAATTTCTAGGCCTCTTACAAATCTTTTGCAAAAGGATATTCCTTTTGTTTTTTATGATGATTGTTTAGAAGCCTTTGAAACACTCAAGAAAGCCTTAATTTCTGCACCTATTGTTCAACCACCTGATTGGAACTTGCCTTTTGAAATTATGTGTGATGCTAGTGATTATGCTGTTAGTGCTATTCTAGGACAAAGAGTTGATAAGAAACTAAATTTTATTCATTATGCTAGCAAAACTCTAGATAGTGCTCAAAGAAATTATGCTACTACTAAAAAAGAATTTCTAGCAGTGGTGTTTGCTTGTGATAAATTTAGATCCTACATTGTTGATTCAAAAGTAATTGTTCACATCGATCATGCTGCTATTAATATCTTATGGAAAAGAAAGATGCTAAACCTAGACTTATTCGATGGGTTCTCTTGCTACAAGAATTTGATTTACATATCACTGATAGGAAAGGAGCAGAGAACCCTATAGCTGATAATTTGTCTAGGCTTGAAAATGTGCTTGATGACCCACTACCTACTTATGATAGTTTCCCTGATGAGAAGTTAGCTGCAGTAAATGTTCCCCATAACACTCCTTGGTATGCTGACTATGCTAATTACATTGTTGCTAAATATTCACCACCTAACTTTACATACCAACAAAAGAAAAAATTCTTCTATGGTTTAAGACATTACTTTTGGGATGACCTACATCTTTATAAAGAAGGAGTAGATGGTATTATTAGATGTTGTGTGCCTAAGCATGAACAGGGACAAATCCTACAAAAATGCCAGTTCGAAGCTTATGGAGGGCATCATCTGGGCGACAGAACTACTCACAAGGTATTGCAGTCTGGATTTTATTGGCCTACTCTTTTCAAGGATGTTCGTAAGTTTGTCTTCTCTTGTGAGGAATGTCAAAGAACAGGTAATATCGGTAAGTGCTACCTCTTGAGCTTGCATTGGATTTTCCCTTGAAGAGGTAAGGGTGATGCAGCAAAGTAGATTAAGTATTTCCCTAAGTTTTGAGAACCAAGGTATCAATCCAGTAGGAGACAACACGACAAGCCACTGAATACCTGCACAAACAAACACCAACTTGCACCCAACGCGATTGTAATGCCCCGAGACCAACGCTCCAGACGGCTTCCATGTTTTTCGTTGTTGTCATGTGTTTTGTTTGCTTGTTGCTTTCATCATGTCATCATTTGCATTGCATCACGTCATTCGCATCATGATAACAACATTTAAAATGTTTAAAATTGTTGTTGCGTTAAATTACTAATGCACATGAGGATTTACCGAAATTGTTGTTTGATGTTTCTGGCCTCATTTAAATTGCCTAAAATGTGTAGTTTACTTTTGCCTCACCTCTTGCCATGTTTAACAACATTCAATATTGTTGGGTACATAAATGGAAGAGAACTAAATAATCGAATGTGGTGTTTCGTCAATATGCAACTCGTTGCATATTGAGCTCCGCTTAACTTGTAGTATTGTCTGTTGCACTTTGCCATGCCATGCATATTTAAACCGGACATGCATAATACTTGTTTGTGCATCATGCCATGTTTATGCTTGTGTGTTTACCTTGTTGCTTGCTTCTCTTTGGGTTGCTTCTCTCGTTAGCTTCGGTTTCGTTCCGGAGTTGTGAGGATCCGTCCGACTACGTCCGTTTGTCTTCTTCATGGACTCGTTCTTCTTCCTTGCGGGATCTCAGGCAAGATGACCATAGCCTTGAAATCACTTCTATCTTTTCTTGCTAGTTGTTCTCTCTATCGCTATGTCGCGCTACCTACCACTTGTTATACCATGCCTCCCATATTGCCTTTTCAAGCCTCTAACCCACCTTCCTAGCAAACCGTTGTTTGGCTATGTTACCGCTTTTGCTCAGCCCCTCTTATAGCGTTGTTAGTTGCAGGTGAAGATGAAGTTAGTTCCATGTTGGAACATGGATATGTTGGGATATCACAATATCTCTTATTTTAATTAATGCATCTATATACTTGGTAAAGGGTGGAAGGCTCGGTCTTGTGCCTGGTGTTTTGTTCCACTCTTGCCGCCCTAGTTTCCGTCATACCGGTATTATGTTCCTTGATTTTGCATTCCTTACGTGGTTGGGTGTTATGGTAACCCCTTGACAGTTTGCTTTGAATAAATCTCCTCCAGCAAGGCGCAACCTTGGTTTTAACATTTGCCACCTAAGCCTTTTTCCCTTGGGTTCTGCAGACTCAAGGTTCATCTTTATTTTAAACCCCCGGGCCAGTGCTCCTCTGAGTGTTGGTCTAAAATGGGCGATGTCCGGCGCCCCCCTGGGCAACCAGGGTTTATGCCAACCCAACGTCTAGCCCATCCGGTGCACCCTGAGAACGAGATATGTGTGACTCCTATCGGGATTTGTCGGCACATCGGGCGGCTTTTCTGGTCTTGTTTTACCGTTGTCGAAATGTCTTGTAACCGGGATTCCGAGACTGATCGGGTCTTTTCGGGAGAAGGAATATCCTTCGTTGACCATGAGTGCTTGTGATGGGCTAAGTTGGGACACCCCTGCAGGATATAAACTATCGAGAGTTGTGCCCGCGGTTATGTGGCAGATGGAAATTTGTTAATATTCGGTTGTGGATAACTTGACACTTGACTTAATTAAAATGCATCAACCGTGTGTGTAGCTGTGATGGTCTCTTTTCGGCGGAGCCCAGGAAGTGAACACGGTTCTTGTGTTATGCTTGAACGTAAGTAGTTTCAGGATCACTTCTTGATCATTTCTAGCTTCTCGACCATGTGTTGCTTCTCTTCTTGCTCTTATTTGCATATGTTAGCCACCATATATGCTTAGTGCTTGTTGCAGCTCGACCTCACTATCTTCTCCTACCCATAAGCTTAAATATTCTTGATCTCGTGGGTGTGAGATTGCTGAGTCCTCGTGACTCACGGATACTTCCAAACAGTTGAAGGTGCCGATGATACCAGTGCAGGTGACGCAACCGAGTTCAAGTGGGAGCTCGATGAAGATCTTAATCGTTGTTTTGTGTCTTTTCCGGTTGATCGGTAGTGGAGCCCAGTTGGGATGATCGGGGATCTAGCATTTGGGGTGGTCTTCTTTAATTTTGGTTCCGTAGTCGGACCTTGATCGTACTCTGGATGATGTATGCTTAAGTTGTTATTTGTGTGAAGTGGCGATTGTAAGCCAACTCTTTATGCCTTTCTTATTCAATACATGGGATTGTGTGAAGATTACCCACTTGCGACTAAACCACCATGCGGTTATGCCTCTAAGTTGTGCCTCGACACATGGGAGATATAGCCGCATCGTGGGCGTTACAAGTTGGTAATCAGAGCCATCCCTGACTTAAGAGCCCCCTGCTTGATCGAATCGCTGACGTTGTTGAGTCTAGAACAAAATGTTTTGAGTCTTAGGATTATATATATCGGAGAGTAGGATTCTTTTTACTCCTCAGTCCCTTCGTCACTCTGGTGAGGCCTCCTAACGTAGAAGTTCTGACTCTCCTCTCCTCAAATTTCATGAAAAAAATTAGGATCACGCGGATATCTTTGAATCGTTCTGATAGTCTTATGATGAGAACATTGTTCTTTGTGCCTCATGACATTTAGGGGTTGTGGCAGTGTCCCTGGGAGTTGAGCTTAGAGGTGTTGTCGTCACAATTTTATCGTTGCAATTCTGGAATACTTGAGTTCGCCGACATCGAAAATCTCTTTTATGCAGTTGTTGGTGAGATAACCTCGACGCCACCCAGTACTGGGGCGGGAGTTCGGGAGTATTTCCATAACTCGTATAACGGATGCCTTTCGAAGGTTGAGGTACATGATTTCCGAAGGTTTCTTGGTTATGTGTTGAAGGATGGATACAGCTGGATGTAGGGATTGTTAGTTTGGGTGAGATATTATGCTTCCCCTGTATCCCCAACACCTGATTGCATAACCAGAAAGTTTCGGGAGTTTATAAGTGGGAATTCAAGTAGCTCCTAGAATATCTTTCTGACAGATTCATGATATGGGATTGGGTAAATCTCTATCATATGTATTTGTTTCCGTCTTATTCTGTAAGCCAATTCTTTGTTTTTGTTTTGAGTTGTGGTATTCGTGTTTCTTCAATGTCAAGTGTGATTCCATAGCTTTTCTAAGTGGCGTTCTCATATTTCTATGTGGATGCTAATCCTTCTTGATCATCAAGGTTGTCTTTTCAATTATTTCCAATTGGTGTGCTTTTCTTCATGTGGATTCAATCATTTCAACATTCGCGAGATCAAATTCTCAGTTCTTTGCAACGGTGTTTATTTCATCCGTTCCAAGTTGCCTTTGTTTTTCCCACTCTCCCACCCTTTTCTTCAAGGACTCAGACTTCTTAATCAAGTATCCTTTTTATTGATGTGAAGTCTCTCCATTCTTTTCTGCCAATGTTCTTATCCGGTGATTCTCAGGAAGATACTAACAGAGCTTCAAGTTAATCATTCTTCGTTCTTTTCTTCTCCGGTGGATTCAATTCAAGCTTTGTCGATCATATCTTTTCCTTGTTTCAAATGTTTTCTCATGCCGGTGCACCTCTTAATCATCGACTTCTCGCTATTCAATTGTTCCGGGGTGCTGAAGATATCTCAGAAGATTTACGCTTCCATTCTCGATCCGGTCAAGTTATTTCGAGGTTGTTATCTCATTCAAGATAGTTAATTCAACCGGCACAATCTCTCTTTTAAAATCTTTCAACGGTGTATCTTTTGAGTGGGCCCTAACCCACAAGTCTTTTCCCAGGATCTTACCTGACTCGTCTTATTTTCCCGGAGTTACTTTCAAATTATTCTCCAAATTTGACGTAAGAATGAATTGTCATCAGTCAAATGTCTTTCTCCAAGATCTTTCAAATTCTTTTTATCGTTGGCTCAACCTCTTCGCTTTTGATTCTCCCGGAGTGTCTAAACAATTCTTGGTGGTGTTTCTCGTTGTCATTCTTGGATTTTGAAGACTGAAGAGGAGTTCCTCTTAAATCCTCACTCGTTCTTACAAATATGTGAAGTTCTAGATTGATGCATTCCTCTCATAATTGTTTTCTATTATGAGAATTCTTTTTACCCTTCTAGAGCAATTCAGGAGTCTTTTCAGTATGATTCTTCGGAGCCATCATCTCAGAATTATTCATTCCAGCTTTCAGCTCTCGTTCTCCAAATCTTACCGGTGCATCATTCAAGTATTCTCTAATCAGTTCGTGATCTCTTCGTTCTCATGTATCTAAATTCCCTCAAGTATCTTCATTCGTTTTCCAATTCTTCCCGGTGAATTGTGCATCTGCTACTTCCATTTTCAATTCTTACGGTGGTTCGTTTAAGTTTTCTCTTCCTTCATTATCATATCAATTTATTCGTTGGTTAAATCCTACCGGTGGTCTTCCCAAGTTTACGCTATATCTCTCCTTTATCATTTCCAATGAGAATGAGTAGTATGCCAAATCCGTTGCTTGCCATCAATTTAATTGATGAAGGATAAGCATAATGTAATTCTTATTCTTGTTTCATCCAAGTGATTAATTCCTTATTCCGGAGGTTCATCAAAATTCTTGATTTCAGTTGTTCTTCTTTCTTTCCTGAGTTCTAAGTTTTCTCGGTTATATCATTTCAAAGCTCCATCTAATCATTGCAAGGCCTCACCTTGTGTTTTCAACTTCTCTTTCCTTTTGTTTGATCATCCTTTTGTTACCAGAGTTCTTCATGGAGGCTCTACATGGTGGTTCGTCAAGGATTGTTTTCATTCTACAATTGTTCTTCAAGATTTCTCTTGAAGTTAAGATCCGCCAAGCTATACTCAAAATCAAACAGGGTGCTCAACACATGTTTTGTTTTGAGGAGTTCAAGCATTCTTCATCTTGCATTCCAAAGTGCAATTCTTTCATATCTTATCTTTTGAGGTGGTGTTATGTCATTGTTGATAATTTCCCTTCGTGTTTCACGATTCGCAAGTTTTCAAGAGTGACATATCTAAATCCATCATTTTCTCTTCGATTAAGACATCTTTTCAACCAATCAATCTCTTCATTGGAGTTAGTTTGGGTTATATTTCACCTAAAGCTTTCCCTAGGGATTGTTGCTACTTATGGTGCTCATAAATGACCCAAGTTCTTCATTTATCCTCCCGGTGAAATAAGCTTCCAATCTCCTTGTTGATGTCAATTCAATCTATTGTTTCCGCTAGTGGCAAAATTTCACCTCAAATTTCGAGATGTTTTCCATAAGCCCACAACAAGCTTACCCTTTTCGTTGTTGGTTTTGCAACAACTCCGTTCGACCCTTCTCCTAAAGATACTTTTTCAAGCTCATTTGAGGTAGAAGATGTTGTTTTTCTCCTCCGTTCTTTTGATTCCATTATTACATTTGTTCCGGAGGCATTGTGATGTTGCTCTCTTCTACCTATCATCTTGTTTTGCCAAGATCATGTTCAATCCCTTCCATTTACAAGCGGAGTGCTGCCCAAATTATATCATTCTTATTCCTTCTCTATCTTGTTTTAACCGGAGTGTTGTCGTAATTGATCTTTATCGTTCTTTTTACATCTCGTTTCAACCGGAGTGCTTGCATGTACTTCTTGGCCATTGCAACCCTTTTTCTTATGTCTTTCAACCTACAAGGTTACCGTAAAGTTCCTTGTTCCTCTTTTCTAACGGAGTGTTTTCAACTTTGTTCATCTTCGCTGTATTCTTTCTTTCAATTTGTTCAACCTCGCAAGGTTCTTTGGTTTCACTCATTTGTCAAAGAAGCAACTTAGTTTTACCTCTTCTCTTCCACTTCTGTTTCTCTCCGGTGCCATCCTTTGATCTCGGGACGAGATCCTCTTGTAGTGGTGGAGTGTTGTAACGCCCCGAGACCGACGCTACAGACGGCTTCCATGTTTTTCGATGTTGTCATGTGTTTCGTTTGTTTTTTGCTTTCATCATGTCATCATTTGCATTGCATCATGTCATTCGCATCACGATAACAACAATTAAAATGTTTAAAATTGTTGTTGCATTAAATTACTAATACACATGAGGATTTACTGGAATTGTTGTTTGATGTTACCGGCCTCATTTAAATTGCCTAAAATGTGTAGTTTACTTTTGCCTCACCTCTTTCCATGTTTAACAACATTTAATATTGTTGGGTACATAAATGGGAGAGAACTAAACAATCGAATGTGGTGTTTCGTCAATATGCAACTCGTTGCATATTGAGCTTCACTTAACTTGTAGTATTGTTTGTTGCACTTTGCCATGACATGCATATTTAAGTCGGACATGCATCATACTTGTTTGTGCATCATGCCATGTTTATGCTTGTGTGTTTACCTTGTTGCTTGCTTCTTTCCGGGTTGCTTCTCTCGTTAGCTTCGGTTTCGTTCCGGAGTTGTGAGGATCTGTTCGACTACGTCTGTTTGTCTTCTTCATGGACTCGTTCTTCTTCCTTGCGGGATCTCAGGCAAGATGACCATACCCTCAAAATCACTTCTATCTTTGCTTGCTTGTTGTTCCCTCTATCGCTATGTCGCGCTACCTACCACTTGTTATACCATGCCTCCCATATTGCCTATTCAAGCCTCTAACCCACCTTCCTAGCAAACCGTTGTTTGGCTATGTTACCGCTTTTGCTCAGCCCCTCTTATAGCGTTGTTAGTTTCAGGTGAAGATGAAGTTTGTTCCATGTTGGAACATGGATATGTTGGGATATCACAATATCTCTTATTTTAATTAATGCATCTATATACTTGGTAAAGGGTGGAAGGCTCGCCTTATGCCTGGTGTTTTGTTCCACTCTTGCCGCCCTAGTTTTCGTCATACCGGTGTTATGTTCCTTGATTTTGCGTTCCTTGTGCGGTAGGGTGTTATGGGAACCCCTTGACAGTTTGCTTTGAATAAAACTCCTCCAGCAAGGCCCAACCTTGGTTTTAACATTTGCCACCTAAGCCTTTTTCCCTTGGGTTCTGCAGACTCAAGGGTCATCTTTATTTTAAACCCTCGGACCAGTGCTCCTCCGAGTGTTGGTCCAAATTGGGCGATGTCCGGCGCCCCTTGGGAAACCAGGGTTTATGCCAACCCGACATCTGGCCAATCCGGTGTGCCCTGAGAACAAGATACGTGCAACTCCTATCAGGATTTGTCGGCACATCGGGCGGCTTTGCTGGTCTTGTTTTACCATTGTCGAAATGTCTTGTCACCGGGATTCCAAGGCTGATCGGGTCTTTCCGGGAGAAGGAATATCCTTCGTTAACTGTGAGAGCTTGTGATGGGCTAAGTTGGGACACCCCTGCAGGGTATAAACCTTCAAAAGTCGTGTCCGCGGTGATGTGGTAGATGGGAATTTGTTAATATCCGGTTGTAGATAACTTGACACTTGACTTAATTAAAATGCATCAACCGCATGTGTAGCCGTGATGGTCTCTTTTCTGTGGAGTCCGGGAAGTGAACACGGTTCTTGTGTTATGCTTGAATGTAAGTAGTTTCAGGATCACTTCTTGATCACTTCTAGCTTCTCGACCATGTGTTGCTTCTCTTCTCGCTCTTATTTGCGTATGTTAGCCACCATATATGCTTAGTGCTTGCTGGAGCTCCACCTCACTATCTTCTCCTACCCATAAGCTTAGATAGTCTTGATCTCGTGGGTGTGAGATTGCTGAGTCCTCGTGACTCACGGATACTTCCAAACAGTTGTAGGTGCTGATGATACCAGTGCAGGTGACGCAACCGAGCTCGAGTGGGAGCTCGATGAAGATCTTAATCGTTGTTTTGTGTCTTTTCTGGTTGATAAGTAGTGGGGCCCAGTTGGGATGATCGGGGATATAGCATTTGGGGTGCTCTTCTTTTATTTTGGTTCCGTAGTCGGGCCTTGATTATACTCTGGATGATGTATGCTTAAGTTGTTATTTGTGTGAAGTGGCGATTGTAAGCCAACTCTTTATCCCTTTCTTATTCAATACATTGGATTGTGTGAAGATTACCCCACTTGCAACTAAACCACCATGCAGTTATGCCTCTAAGTCGTGCCTCGACACGTGGGAGATATAGCCGCATCGTGGGCGTTACAGCGATAAAAGGGCTTGTCAATCCCTTCATGGTTATTTGCAAAGTGAGATATGATATGGATGGATAAACGGTAAAGTGATATTTTTGGTATTTTTGGTTTATGGAATGGAAACTAAAATTATAGATCGGAAACTTATATGATGGAAAATAGACCCAGGGCCATAGGTTTCTCTAGAGGCTTCTCTCAAGAAAGAAATTATTACGGGTGGTGAACAAATTACTGGCGAGAAATTGATAGAAAAGCGCGAAGTTATGACGATATGTAAGGCAATGATCATGAATATAGGCATCACATCCATGTCAAGTAGACCGGAATGATTCTTCATCTACTACTATTACTCCACACATCGACCGACTCCTGCCTGCATCTAGAGTATTAAGTTCATAAGAACATAGTAACGCATTAAGTAAGATGACATGATCTAGAGGAATTAACTCAAGAAATATGATGAAAACCCCATATTTTTATCCTCGATGGCAACACCCTTCTGTCACTAGGATCGAGCACCGGAAGATTGAACCCAAAGCTAGTTGTCCAAATCAAATCGATAGTTCGAATAGACTTGCAAAGATATCAAATCATGAATATAAGAATTCAGAGGAGATTCAAATAATATTCATAGATAGGATGATCATAAATCCACAATTCATCGGATCTCGGCAAATACACCGCAAAAGAATATTACATCGAATAGATCTCCAAGAACATCGAGGAGCACATGATAATGAGAATCAAAGAGAGAGAAGAAGCCATCTAGCTACTAGCTATGGACCCGTACGTCTGTGGTAAACTACTCACGCTTCATTGGAGAGGTAATGGTGTTGATGTAGAAGCCTCCGTGATCGAATCCCCCTCCGGCAGGATGCCGGGAAAGGTCCCTAGATGGGATCTCATGGGTACAGAAGGTTGCGGCGGTGTAAAAGTGATTTCGTGGCTCCCCTGGAAGTTTTCGGGGTATAAGAGTATATATAGGAGGAAGATCTAGGTCAGGGGGTCACCGAGGGGCCCACAAGGTTGGGGGGTGCGCCCTACCACCCTGGGCGTGCCCTCCACACTTGTGGCTGCCTCGTGGCTCTTATGACTTGCACTCCAACTCCTGGGTGTCTTCTGGTCCAAGAAAAATATCGCGAAAGTTTTATTCCTTTTGGAATCCATTTGGTATTCATTTTCTACGAAACTCTAAAACAAGGAAAAACAGAAAGTGGCACTGGGCTCTAGGTTAATAGGTTAGTCCCAAAATCATATAAAATAGTATATTAATGCATATAAAACATCCAAAATAGATAATATAATAGCATGGAACAATAAAAAATTATAGATACGTTGGAGACGTATCAAGCATCCCCTAGCTTAATTCATGCTCGTCCTCGAGTAGGTAAATGATAAAAACAGAATTTTTTATGTGGAATACTACCTAACATATTTATCCATGTAATTCTCTTTATTGTGGCATGAATGCTCAGATCCGTAAGATTCAAAACAAAAGTTTAATATTGACATAAAAACAATAATACTTCAGGCATACTAACAAAATAAATATGTCTTCTCGAAACAACATGGCCAAGGAAAGCTTATCCCTACAAAATCATATAGTCTGGCTATGCTCCATCTTCAGCACACAAAATATTTAAATCTTGCACACCCCCGATGACAAGCCAAGCAATTGTTTCATACTTCTGATGTTCTCAAACTTTTTCAACTTTCACGCAATACATGAGTGTGAGCCATGGGCATAGCACTATAGGTGGAATAGACGGTGGTTGTGGAGAAGACAAAAAGAAGGAGATAGTCTCACATCAACTAGGCGTATCAACGGGCTATGGAGATGCCCATTAATATATATCAATGTGAGTGAGTAGGGATTGCCATGCAACGGATGCACTAGATCTATAAGTTTATGAAAGCTCAAAAAGGAAAACTGAGTGGGTGTGCATCCAACTCGCTTGCTCACGAAGACCTAGGGAATTTTGAGAAATCCCATCATTGGAATATACAAGCCAAGTTCTATAATGAAAATTCCCACTAGTATATGAAAGTGATATCATAGGAGACTCTCTATCATGAAGATCATGGTGCTACTTTGGAGCACAAGTGTGGTAAAAGGATAGTAGCATTGCCCCTTCTCTCTATTCTCTCACTTTTTTTGTTGGGCCTTCTCTCACTTTTTGGCCTTTTTTTCATCCGGAGTCTCATCTCGACATGTGGGGGAATCATAGTCTCCATCATCCTTTCCTCACATGGGACAATGCTCTAATAATGAAGATCATCACTCTTTTATTTACTTAAAACTCAAAAATTACAACTCGACACTTAGAAAAAAATATGACTCTATGTCAATGCCTTCGGCGGTGCACCGGGATGTGCAATGAATCAAGAGCGACATGTATAAGAAATGATGAATGGTGGATTTCCACAAATACGATGTCAACTACATGATCATGCAAAGTAATATGACAATTATGGAACGTGTCATAATAAATGGAACGATGGAAAGTTGTGTGGCAATATATCTCGGAATGGCTATGGAAATGCCATAATGGGTAGGTATGGTGGCTGTTTTGAGGAAGGATATGTGGTGGGTTTATGGTACCGGTGAAAGTTGTGTGGTACTAGAGAGGCTAGCAATGGCGGAAAGGTGAGACTGCATATAATCCATGGACTCAACATTATTCATAAAGAACTCACATACTTATTGCAAAAATCTATTAGTCATCGAAACAAAGTACTACGCGCATGGATAGATTGGTAGGAAAAGACCATTGCTCGTCCCCGACTGCCACTCATAAGGAAGACAATCAATAAATAAATCATGCTCCAACTTGATCACATAACGGTTCACCATACGTGCATGCTACGGGAATCACAAACTTTAACACAAGTATTTCTCAAATTCACAACTACTCACTAGCATGACTCTAATACCACCATCTTCATATCTCAAAACAATCATAAGGAATCAAACTTCTCATGGTATTCAATGCACTCTATATGAAAGTTTTTTACTATATCCCTTTTGGATGCCTATCATATTAGGACTAATTTTATAAAAAAAGAAAATTACCATGCTGTTATAAAGACTCTCAAAATAATATAAGTGAAGTATGAGAGTTCATCAATTTCTATAAAATAAAACCTCCGTCGTGCTCTAAAAAGATATAAGTGACGCACATAGAGTATTCTAATAAATCACGATTCATGCGTGTCTCTCCCAAAAGGTGTGTACAGCAAGGATTATTTTGGAAAACGAAAAAGCAAAGAATGAAATCATACAAGACCCTCCAAGCAAAACACATATCATGTGGTGAATAAAAATATAGCCTCAAGTAAAGTTATCGATAGACAAAGACGAAAGAGGGGATACCTTCACGGCGCATCCCCACGCTTAGGCCCTTTAGCCTCCTTGAATATTAACTTGGGGTGCCTTGGGCACACCTAAGCTTAGGATCTTTCCACTACTTATTCCATAGTCCATCAAATCCTTAACCAAAACATGAGAACTTCACAACACAAAACTTCAACAAAAAATCTCGTAAGCTCTGTTAGTATAAGAAAACAAATTGACACTTTTGGTAATGTTGTGAACTCATTATTTATTTATATTGGTGTAATATCTACTGTATTCCAACTTTTCCATGGTTCATACCCCCCGATACTAACCATAGATTCATCAAAATAAGCAAACAACATGCGAAAAACAGAATATGTGAAAAACAGAACAGTCTGTAGCAATCTGGATATTTTGAATACTTATGTAACTCCAAAAACCCTGACAAATATGAAGTCCTAGACAAATTTTTTATTAATCCTCTATAAAAAGAATCAGTATTTTATCGCGCTTCTATTAAAAATTTTAAAATTGAAAACTAATCTCCTGGGCGCAAAAGTTTCTGTTTTTCAGCAGGATCAAATCAACTATCACCGTAAGCTATCCCAAAGTTATTACTTGGCGCAAACACTAATTAAAACATAAAATCACATCTAAACAGAGGCTAGATGAATTATTTATTGCAAAACAGAACCTAAAAAGAAAAAAGAAAAAAATTGGGTTGCCTCCCAACAAGCGTTATTGTTTAACGCCCCTAGCTAGGCATAAAACATGAATATATCTAAGTGTTGTCATTTTTGGCATGCAAATCTTTAATCACGCACTTATGACTCTTGGGAGATTCTTTGGTTTTATAGATGATCAAACTCCTGGGCAAGAAATCAAGAGATTCATTCGTGATAATAGGTTCCTTAATAATATCGAGAAAATTGGGGTGAATGCTAATTGATTTGATATCTTCATTATTTTTACTAGAAGATTCACCCTTATTCTAAACTTGGCAATCTTGGTAGGAGGAAGATTTTTAGTAGTTTTAAGGACGAAAAAGCAGAACCCAAGTTGGTAACAATATCTTCTAGCTTGCCAATTCTAGTAGAATCTTGATCTATTTTTTCATTAACTATTGGTTCCTTTTCCCCAAGATTCTTTAAAGTGACTCCTACTTTAGATCCATATTGAATAATCTGATTATGAATCTTTTTATCCAAATTTTCAATCAACTGAAATGTAGCAATTTTATTTTCAATAATGTCCAATCTTTGCATAACATGTTCCAAAGTTAAAACAGATCCATTAACCAAAAGAGGTGGTGGGCCTAGAAAATCTATCATAGCATTATAAGAATCGAAAGTATGGCTCCCCAAGAAATTTCCCCTACTAATGGTATCTAGAACATATCTATTCCAAGGTGTAATGCCTACATAAAAATTGCGAAGAAGAATAGCAGTAGATTGCTTTCGCGTAGATCTATTTTGAGCATTGCAAATTCTATACCAAGCATCTTTCAAAAAAATTCCTTCCCTTTGTTTGAAATGGAGAACTTCATTATCATGAGTACTCATGATGATGGGAGGACTAGCTATGAGAGCTAATCGGACGTTTAAACACACAAGCATACAAAAAGCAAGCGAAGAAGACGAACATAAGAAGGGCGAAGAAAAGGCGAATCTTTTTGAAAATCATTTTAGAAGTGGGGGTGAGGAAAACGAGAGGCAAATGGCAAATAATGTAATGAGAGGGTTGAGAGTTTATGATGGGTACTTGGTATGTCTCGGCTTGGCATAGATCTCCTCAGCAACGGCGCCAGAAATTCTTCCTACTACCTCTTGAGCTTGCGTTGGTTTTTTCCTTGAAGAGGAAAGGGTGATGCAGCAAAGTAGAGTAAGTATTTCCCTCGGTTTTGAGAACCAAGGTATCAATCCAGTAGGATACAACGTGATAAGCCATCGAATACCTGCACAAATGTCAGGACCCTGATTCCAATTCACATCGATCTAGTCGGTAACACCTCATATCACTTTGCGGCCTCACGCACGGTATTCCCACGGGTGTCGCCTTACCATGGCCCGGGACCGTTTGCGCCTTTTGGCTCATGTATATGATAGTGTCGCTAGCATCCATATGATAGAGAACCCGGGCTATCGCAAGGTTACTAATATCCTAAAGGAACTAGCAAACACTATCAACAGGAGGTGAGTGGACTGAAACTCGGGTTCAAAACCCAGGAATAGAATACATACTAACTAAATGGCATCATGGGATGCTTTCGAGAATGGTGGCCAGAATCATCACACCGGGAACACAAAACATGGCTAGATTACTAGGTGACTCCCTAAAACACCTAGGGTCATAATAATAGCTCCAACATATATGTCGAGGCAATGGAGTACCTCAACTGACCAGTTAGTGTGCTTATTCTAACCAAAAGGACATCGGGAACGGAAAGAAAGGATTTGCAAATGCATCAGACTATTTAGAATCATGGGATGACTCGGACAGCATAACGGCTGGAAATGCTCAAAAAAATATTTGAGACATCCTGCAAAATAGTGGCATGACCACTCAACATCACAAAATCAAAGTTCTGAGATCAACTGTCAACACACAGAAGTAGTATAAACTGAACTGGGCTTAAATCCATCAATCCTATAAGTATATGGATTAGTAACACGTCATCCTAATAGATAGATGAGAAGGCCTAGTTCTTAATCCTCGTAGAAGAGAAGAGGATGACTCAGATCAGAAGGGCATAAGGTAAAGGAGTAAAAAGAGCCTTACGTTCCCTTCCACAATCAATTCCCTTACATAACTAAAGCATTTCTAGACACTACTTCGACCGGTTTGGCTAGGTAATCCTACAGGCAGTCAGGCTCTGATACCAAAGCTGTCAGGACCCCGATTCCAATTCACATCGACCTAGCCGGTAACACCTCATATCACTTTGTGGCCTCACGCACGGTATTCCCACGGGTGTCACCTTACCATGGCCCGGGACCGTTTGCGCCTTTTGGCTCACGTATATGATAGTGTCGCTAGCATCCATATGACAGAGAACCCGGGCCGACATGGCTAGTCGTGAACCCAAAGCGGCACTAACCTATGGGGACGGGCATACATGAATCACATCGAGCATTTCGGTCAGCAGCGTGTGAATCCGGGCTGTAGCACTGGGCTAACAGGAATCCGGGAACCCGGGCTGTAGTAGGCTAGGCAGGACTCCGGATGTCACCGCGTGACATTTCCCCGTAGGGACAGACACAGGAATGAAGTGAAACACATGACGGACAGTCAAGTGTCCTGAGCAGTAGTGCTGGGCTAACAGGACTCCAGTGAACCGGGCTGTAGCGGACTACTATGGCTCATGGAAGCACTAGACTACATTTCCCCATAAGAGTGGCTGCCAAGGATAAACAACTAGATTGTCGTATCCCACACATACCAAGCATTTTAATCATACACACAATATGCTCGATATGTGTAAATACAACATGGCATCACAACATAACTCTATAACTCTAGTATTTATTCATTAGGCTCCGAGGAGCGAGATATTACAAACATGGGTCTCATGACCCAACAATCATAGCATACAAATCAAAGCACATGCAGAAGCTTAACATGTCTGAGTACAGACATCTACCAATGAAAAAGGCTGAGAAGCCTGACTATCTACCAGATCCTGCCGAGGGCACAAGATCGTAGCTGAGGTATCAAGCTAAACATCGAAGTCCACATGGAACTACTAGCGAGACTGTAGTCTCTCTGCAAAACATAAAATAGGCAAACGTGAGTACAAATGTACCCAGTAAGACTTACATCAGAACTAGCTACATATGCATCAGTATCAACAAAGGGGGTGGTGGAGTTTAACTGCAGCAAGCCAGCTTTGACTCGGTGGCTGTCTTAAACTACGACTGCAAGCAACTCTTTTGAGGAGGCGCACAAGAGTCCACATATTCACCAATCAATACACCACTATGGATCTGCTCCCGTCTCCCTACGAGAACGCCATCCATAGCACTCACGCTTATCTTGCGCATTTTAGAGTATCCACTTTCACTTGTCTATGAACTGTATAGGCAACCAAGTAGTCCTTTACCGCAGACGCGGCTATTCGAATAGATGATGTTAACCCTGCAGGTGTGTACTTCTTCACACACGCTCTCACCACTTACCGCCGTTTACACGACATGTACTCGACAACCTTCAAGCGGAAGACCAACGAGGGTGTCGGCCACGGCCTACCTAAACACTCAAGTCTCTGGTCTAGGTTTATCGCCTATCCAGGTTCCATCCACAGGGAGTCCGGCCAAGGTTTCCACATACGTCCCCGGACGATGTGTACAGGGTTCCGAGACACCAATCGGGCGCCCGGCATGCCCGATCACGGTGTATCTACCGCATCATAGCCCACCCCTAGGGTCAGCGCTACGCACGGCCGCCAACACATATCCTATAAACACCAGAAACTAGTTGCAACTCCTGGACAGAGAACTAGGGTGGTTAAGAAGCCGAGAGGGTCCATTGGTTTCGGGCCCAATGTGTGGTAGTAGCTGGTTCTTAAATCACACATACAGATCTTGGTGCTTAAGGACGGTTCCAATGAAACAACCCACCATGTACTCCTACATGGCCTCTCATCGACACCTTTACCAAATCGTGTTCAACACACTTAGCTCACACACAGAAGGACATGTTCACAACTTTCCAATTCATCCCCGATGAATCAGACCTGACACAACTCTATGCAATAGCAGGCATGACAAACAAGCATGAATGAGTAGGCACATCAGGGCTCAAACAACTCCTACTCATGCTAGTGGGTTTCATCTATTTACTGTGGCAATGACAGGTCATGCAGAGGAAAGGGGTTCAACTACCGCAACATGTAACAGTTGAATCGTTGTTGTCCTAATGCAGTAAAAGAGAGCAGGAGCGGGAGAGTGGGATTGTATCGGAATGAACAAGGGGTTTTTGCTTGCCTGGCACTTCTGAAGATAGTGTAGTTCTTCATCGGTGTCATCGAACTTATCGTGGGAACATGTCTATCGAGAGGGAACAAATACCGGCAACAGAGAGAGACCACAATCATTGCAATGCACAATATGATGCATGATCATGACATGTCAATATGCTATGATTTGAGCTAATGTAGCTAAGAATAGAAGAGTTTGAGTTGATTTGAACCAAAGGTTCAAATTCAAATTCAAACTAAGAACTTATAAGGTGCATTATCATGTTTTGATCTAAACATCAAGGTTAAGTTGTTTAAACATGCATGAAACTAGTACAGATGGATAGATTGTATTTTTCTGATCATTTTTCATATATAAATTATTTGATTTGGAGCTACGGTTGATTTTCTATGATTTTTAGAAGTTTTGGCTATTTTCTGGAATTTCGTGAATTGCTTTAATCCAGAAAATGGTTAACTGCGTCAGCATGACGACGGTGTGACGTCAGCAGGTCAAAGGCGCCAGCCCAGGTCAAACCTGACGGCTGGGACCCCCCATGTCAGTGTCTAACTAATTAACCTGAGTTAATTAGCTCTAAACTAATACTAAACTGGACTGGTTAAGGCCCTGGTCCCACATGTCAGTATTAGCAGGGCTAATTAAGTTTAGTTAACACTTAACCTAAATTAGCAGGGGCTTGGGCCCACCTGTTAGCGACCCTGGGGAAGTCAAACAGGGTTAAACCCAGGGTCAATGGGGTCAAACCCGCCGGACCTGATCCACGGCTCGTCGCCGGCGACGACAGAGACGGCGGAGGCTTCGGGATCGCTCCTCCGGCGACCAAAACTGCGGCGAAGGGCATCTACGCGTTGGTGGTGAGCTCGCGCATCGAGTGGAGCAAGCAGTGTGTGCGGGGGTGGCCGGAGATGACGCCGGCGTCGAGGTTTGCGGCGGCCGTGGTTCGGGCGTGCTCGAGAACAGCGATGTGGTGCACCATACGGCGAGCTGGCGGCGGCGTTGGCTTGCTGCGAGGCCGCTGAGCACCTAGCCGTGCTCACGCGCGAGCTTTGCTAGCTCTAGCTACGGCGGCGGCAGAGACAGCGGTGATCGGCTCTCGGCTCCATTGGAAAACCTAGTTAGAGGACGAGCTAGACGCGGGGAGGAGGGGCAAACGACGGCGGAGCTCACAGAGGTCTCGCGGAGAAGCCCAGCGTGGTCGGGGAAGCGTCGGAGGCGGCGAATCGACGGGCGGCGATCATCGGGGCAGAGGACGATGATGAGCTCGATGGCGACGTTCCTGGCCGTCCGGCACCGTGTGACTTGGTGAAGAGGAAGAGGTCATCGCGGCGGAGCTCTCGGGCACTTCAGAGGGGCGAGGGGGGCGGTGGTCGCGGCAACGACGAGTGGCGGCGACGGCTGCGCTCGGCATGAGAGGGAGAGAGAGCGGTGGAGGGGGAAGAGCTCGAGAGAGAGAGGCGGTCGGGGAGGCTGTGTGGCATGCACGGAGGCATCCAGGGCGTCTGTGGTAAGCAGGAGCTGGCGAGGCGCGTGCCGGTGCGCGGCGACCACGCGCGCTACGTCCTCCTGGCAAGAGGAGAACGATGACTGGCCACTGGGCCAGTCGGGCCGGTTGGGGCGCTAGGTGGGCTGCGGTAAGTGCCAGGTAGGTTTATGATTCCCTGTTTCCTTTTTGTTTTGTTTGTTTTTTATTTATTTATTTGCCACAGATTCCAAATTCAAAACAATTTCAAACCAGTGCCAAACTTTCTATAAATATTTATGTGGCTTAGATAGGTTTTTACAAAGGCACACAAATATTTCAGAGGCATTTGAGGATACATTCCATATACTTGGAATATAAATTAAAATTCAAATACAATAGTGGTTTAAATTCAGTGCCCAAAATATTCCTCAAAAGTGTTCACTATTTTTGGTTTGGTCTCAAAGCCATGCCAAAAATTATCAAACATTTATGAAGGCATTTTGGAAACAATGAATGCAATTTAAAGGGTTCTTGCCCTTCTTTTAAAATAATTTCTGAGGCTCTCACTTTCCTCATTTCAACTTTCAGAATTTAGACATGAAGCTAGCTTAGTGCAAAACCAGAAGCTAGGGATGTGACAACAAACAAACACCAACTTGCACCCAACGCGATAAAGGGGTTGTCAATCCCTTCACAGTTATTTGCAAAGTGAGATCTGATATAGATGGATAAATGGTAAAGTAATATTTTTGGTATTTTTGGTTTATGGAACAGAAAGTAAAAGATTGCAATGAAAGTAAATCATAAACTAAAATTATCGATCGGAAACTTATATTATGGAAAATAGACCATGGGGCCATAGGTTTCAATAGATGCTTCTCTCAAGATAGAAATTATTACGATGGGTGAACAAATTACTGCCGAGCAATTGATAGAAAAGCACAAAGTTATGACGATATCTATGGCAATGATCATGAATATAGGCATCACGTCCGTGTCAAGTAGACCAAAACGATACTGCATCTACTACTATTACTCCACACATCGACCGACTCCTGCCTGCATCTAGAGTATTAAGTTCATAAGAACAGAGTAACGCATTAAGTAAGATGACATTATGTAGAGGAATTAACTCAAACAATATGATGGAAACCCCATCTTTTTATCCTTGATGGCAACAATACAATACGTGTCGGTTCCCCTTCTGTCACTAGGATCGAGCACCGAAAGATTGAACCCAAAGCTAAGCACTTCTCCCATTGCAAGAAAAACTAATCTAGTTGGCCAAAAGAAATCAATAGTTCGAAGAGACTTGCAAAGATATCAAATCACGCATATAAGAATTCAGAGGAGATTCAAATAATATTCATAGATAAGCTAATCATAAATCCACAATTCATCGAATCTCGGCAAACACACCGCAAAAGAGTATTGCATCGAATATTTCTCCAAGAACATCGAGGAGAACATGGTATTGAGAATCAAAGAAAGAGAAGAAGCCATCTAGCTACTAGACGTGGACCCATAGGTCTATGGTAAACTACTCACACTTTATCGGAGAGGCAATGGTGTTGATGTAGAGGCCCTCCGTGATCGAATCCCCCTCCGACAGGATGCCGGAAAAGGTCCCTAAATGGGATCTCACGGGTACAGAAGGTTGCGGCGGTGGAAAAGTGGTTTCGTGGCTCCCCTGGAAATTTTCGAGGTATAAGAGTATATATAGGAGGAAGATCTTTGTAAGGGGGTCACCAAGGGGCCCACAAGGTCGGGGGGTGCGCCCTACCCCCCTGGGCGCGCCCTCCACCCTTGTGGATGCCTCGTGGCTCTTCTGACTTGCATTGCAAGTCTCCTGGGTGTCTTCTGGTCCAAGAAAAATCATTGCGAAAGTTTTATTCCGTTCGGACTCCCTTTGGTATTCCTTTTCTGCGAAACTCTAAAACAAGGAAAAACAGAAACAGACACTAGGCTCTAGGTTAATAGGTTAATCCCAAAAATCATATAAAATAGCATATTAATGCATATAAAACATCCAAAACAGATAATATAATTGCATGGAACAATCAAAAATTATAGATACATTGGAGAAATATCAGTAAGCATCAAGAAATGCCTATGAATTATTCACTTGTTGTTGAAGCATTTGATGTTTGGGGTTTTGATTACATGGGACCTTTTCCTTCCTCTAATGGGTATACACATATTTTGGTTGATGTTGATTATGTCACTAAGGGGGTAGAATCTATTCCAACTAGTAGTGCTAATCACAACACCTCTATTAAAATGGAGAGAATTCCTTATTTAACACTGTCTTAAATTTTGTTTCCCTATTTGACACTGAAAATATTTCTCTTCCTTATCTAACATCAAGGTTAAATTTTATGCCTTTTATAACACTTCCGTCTATTTTGAGCCTTAACGGTGTTAAATAACACTTGAAAAGACCCTTTTGCCCCTAATGTGATTTTTGACCAAAATTTCAATACTTGCATGCATGTATGATTAGCCGGGTGTATTGGGTGTATACGCATACAAGACAACACATGAATACCCGAATACGCATGCGCACATGGTATGGTGCGGTCATATGTGAGGCAAAGCTAATTAGCTAAGGTTACATGCAGCAACCCATCAAAAAAAGTTTACATGCAGCAACAATCCATCAAGAGATAGCACGTACAAGCACATGCATACACCAGATTCATGACCAATCGTGCATATATATTTAACCTGCCGTTAAAGCTCATCGCGGATAAGAAAAGAAACGTGACCCTGCTGGCACTTCCGCTGCTCCTGGCCTCTGCTTTCCTATGCAGCACTGGCCCCACTCGTCTCATAGTGCCACTGCTCCACCGTCTGCCTGCCGCTGGCTGCGCGCCACGCCAGAGTGAGCTCCATGCATACCGTATAACCGTAGGCACATGCCGTCGTGCTGCCACAGCTGTTGTTGCCATAGCCCAGGTCGCGGAGGTGAGCACTGCATCCTGCACGTCGCTGCAACCCAAGCCGAATGAGCCGCACACAGCAAAGCTTTCTTCCACTCACGTCGCTAGTTGAACACACATGCAAGAGCTCTATGTGTAAGGGCAAAAGTGTCTTTTTACATGCAATCTAACACCGTTAAACCTAAAAATGGACGGAAGTGTCATAAAGGGCATAAAATTTACACTTGGTGTTACATAGGGAAGAAAAAGGTTTTCAGTGTTAAATAGGGAAACACAATTTAAAATAGTGTTAAATAAGGAATTCTTTCATTAAAATGCTTGAGGAAGTTATTTTCCCAAGGGTTGGAGTCCGTAAATATTTAACGACTGATGGTGGTTCATACTTTATTCATGGTGCTTTTTGTAAAATGCTTGCCAAGTATGATGTTAACCATAGAATTGCATCACCTTATCATCCCCAGTCTATTGGTCAAGTTGAACTTAGCAATAGAGAAATAAAATTAATTTTGCAAAAGACTGTCAATAGGTCCCGGAATAATTGGTCTAAGAAATTAGATGATGCACTTTGGGCTTATAGAACAACATATAAAAATCCTATGGGTATGTCTCCTTATAAAATGGTTTATAAAAAAGCTTGTCATTTGCCTCTTGAGTTAGAACATAAAGCATATTGGGCAATCAAAGAACTCAACTATGATTTCAAACTTGCCGGTGAAAAGAGGTTATTTGATATTAGCTCATTAGATGAATGGAGAACCCAAGCTTATGATAATGCCAAGTTATTCAAAGAAAAAGTTAAAAGATGGCATGATAAAAGAATCCAAATGCGTGAGTTTAAAGTTGGAGAATATGTTATTTTGTACAACTCTCGTTTTAGAATCCTTATAGGAAAACTCCTCTCCAAATGGTAAGGACCCTATGTTATCGAGGAGGTTCATCAGTCTGGAGCTATCAAAATAAATAATGCCGAAGGTACTAACCCAAAGGTTGTTAATGGGCAACGAATAAAACATTATAT
This sequence comes from Triticum urartu, assembly GCF_003073215.2. Taxonomy (NCBI): domain Eukaryota; kingdom Viridiplantae; phylum Streptophyta; class Magnoliopsida; order Poales; family Poaceae; genus Triticum; species Triticum urartu. Next base: position 255,690,829 of record NC_053025.1, read on the forward strand.
CTCAGGTACGCCCATTAATGTTGAAAGTAATATTATCCAAAGTATGACACCGGAAGAACACATAAAAGAGTCCTTCTGGAACACTCCAGAATTGTTAAAAAAGGAGGTACGTGATACAGTAAGTAAACGGACTCCAAAAAATCTGCAAAAATATTTTCTATCAGTTTTGGAATATAACAAAAATTAGGAAAATAAGAAACATCGAGGAAGTGCAGCCTGGTGGGCACAAGACACCAGGGCGTGCCTGGCAAGCCAGGCGCGCCAAGGTGGGTTGTGCCCACCTCGGGTACCTTCCGGACTCCGTTTTTCTACAGCTTGCCTATTTTCCAAGATAAAAAATCTTTATATACCCCCCAAACCTATTGACCACTGTATCGCGGAGAAATCTTTTGTTCTCTTTTCTTGCTGTTTTCGATCAGATCTATTGAGCTAGGCATGATGTCTTCTTCTGCCTCCAACAACGTGCCAGAGGATGCTTGGTTGATGAAGATCGGGCTGAAGAGAGAAGAGCTTGTAGAAGCCGTCAAGGGAGACAAGAGCAAGGAGGCTACCAGAGATAAAGCACCAGCAGCTGAGCAGGCCTAGCCTGCTGAGGAAGAAGAAGAAGATATCCTTAAACCTTACTATGCTCATCTTACCTTGACTGATATTGAAGCCTTTCGAAGCATTGAAACGACTCTTGTGCAAAATAAATATCTCACTCGTGAAAATATTCTACATCAAGAGCACATCATCTTCCTCTGGAGCGTCATCCGTAGATTGGAAAATCTCCTGATCATGAAGGACATGATCGCCTCTACTTCATCACCACCATCTTCTTCATCACCAAAAGAAAATTGAGTATCGGGTATGGGCACTCCCCTTGGCTTCTGCCAAGCTTGGGGGAGGCGCCCCAGTATCGTATCACCCCACTTATTTTAGTTCGATCCATAGTTATCTTTTGCTTTAGATGAATAAAATTTTAGTTTCATCCTTTCTTTTCGAGAGCTTGCTTAGTGATCTATCCTTGTAAATGTGTGCGAGATATATAATAAAGTTTGAGTTTGAGTTTTTGCTCTCTTTACTTTCATGTTGCAATAAAAAGAAAGGAAATAAATAAAAAGAAAGGAAATAAATTAAAAAGATCATATGCTAATCTTATGGTAGGTGATTACACCACATAAGGAAAAGTATAAGTAGAAAAATTTATTAGAGATTGACAAACATAACATTGGTCAATGATGCAACTCATGAAAGAATTAATAAGGGAAGAGAAGATTCACATATAAACACACTATCCTGGAAATCTTTTGTGATTGTGAGCCCCCATCAAAATATTATATGCCAAAATTGTTGATGTTGGACAAGGAAGACAACGTAATGACTTATGTTTATTCATGTTCACAAAGAAGTTATATTGTCATAGATCCTTCAACATGTGGTGCTTGCCCCCATCTTTGCTAGCCAAAAATTCCGCACAAAGTAGAGATACTACTTGTGCATCCAAAATCCCTTAAACCCAAATCTTATTTTCAAGTGTCCACCATACCTACCTAAGGATTGAGTCAAATCCTTCAAGTAAGTTGTCATCGGTGCAATAAGGCAATAAAAATTGCTTCTAAAAGTGTGAGATCATTTAGTGTAAGAGAAAATTGAGCGTTGTACGAACTTGTGATAGCAAAGAATAAAAGCGATAGACTGCATAATAAAGGTTGCCATCACAAGGGGTGATACAACATGGCATTCTTTTACACTAAGGGGTTGAGCATACAAACAAATAAGCGCATGGCAACCTCTGCTTCCCTCTACGAAGGGCCTATCTTTTACTTTTATGTATTTACTTTTATACAAAGAGTCAAAGTTTTTCTCTCTATTCATTTTTATTTTTCTCCTTCGGCAAGCATCATGTGGTGAGGAAAGATCTAGGCACATATGTCCAGTTGAATATGGGTGGCATAACTTATTATTGTTGACATCACCCTTGAGGTGAATATGTTGGGAGGCGAAACTATAAGCCCCTATCTTTCTATGTGCCTCATTGAAACGTTTTGCTCATGTGTATGCAGTGAGTGTTAGCAATCATAGAAGACATTATGATGGTTGAGTATGTGGACTTGCCTAAAGGCTCCGATACGTGACCCTTCCTGAAAAGATGATGAATTGTAGTTGCAAAGTCGACTGAGAACATAGTTTGTTGGTTTCTAATAGAGTTTATGCTTTATACTTCGATAGTGTGATGAATTGTTACTTATTCATGAGAAGTCTTTCATAAAAGTTTTATGTCAAAGTTTTTGGCTGTTATAATAATTCACATGATGCTTCTATGTCCGTATTTTGTTTTTATTGACATCGCTCTCTCTAAGCATGTGGACATGTTTTTCGATTTCAGTTTTCGCTTGAGGACAAGCAAGGTCTAAGGTTGGGGGAGTTGATACGTCAATTTTGCATCATGTTTTCCTACTGTTATTTATGATGTTTTTAAGCATAATAATGTTTTTGGAGTAATTTTAATGCCTTTTCTCTCATAATATGCAAGGTACACACAAAGAGGGAGAATTTCGGTAGCTGGAAATCTGGACCTGGAAAAGCTACGTCAGGCTACCTATTCTGCACAACTCCAAACAAGCTGAAACTTTATGAAGATTTTTTATGGAATATATGAGGAATATTGGAGCCAATAAGTACCAGATGGGGCCCACCAGGTGGGCACAACCCACCTGGGTGCGCCAGGGAGCCTCGGCGTGCCCTGGTGGGTTGTGCTCACCCAGGCCCACCTCTGGTGCCCATCTTCTGGTATACAGGCCATTTTGACCTAGAAAAAATAAGGGGAGGACTTTTGGGACGGAGCGCCTCCGTCTCGAGGCGGAACTTGGGCAGGGGAACTTTTGCCCTCATAAAGTCTTTTATTATTCGGAAAGTAATGGATGTTATTACATGACCCAGAAAAAATATATTTTGTGCCACATCTCGTCATCACACACTTACATACATCTTATAGATGCATGAACATCACAAAAGGCTTGTTGACTGGATAAACATTTGAACCTAGCTATTATGAATGAAAATTTGTATCGACAATAGTTTTAGATAGCAGGAGATGCCTAGCCTGCTCTACCTCTGCTAGCTTCTTTATGGCTTCTTCCATCTCTTCTTTGGCTTGGGTGAAGAGAGCATCTGATTGCTCTTTTTGCTTCTTTAGGAACTCAGTTACATTCTCAAGGGTTGTTGCATGCTTTATTTCAGCCTTTACTAGAGCAACGAGGACACGCACAGTTGACGACTCCACCTGGCTTGTGAGTAATCCAACATCAACTAGGAATTTGCACCTTGTGTATAATCTAGCACCATTAAGGAACTGGCACCTTGTGTGTAATCCGGCCTCGTTTTGGAAACATGATCTTGAGGTTGCCCACACTTCCCTCCTCGCAGGAGCTGCTTCCTGACATAAAGAAGTTACTTCTTTTTTAGATCAATAGTCACAGCTCCACATTTCCATTAAGTAGAAGCCCAATAAACAGGACTAGGAAAAGTGAATTCAAAGGGAGAAATATAAAAACAGACTGCAAGGTGAGAACACCCAGTTCCTCAAGCTAAAAAGGAAAGCATTAGGACAATTAAGATTGTACTTATTACATATCTAGCAGAGCCAGCTTATAGAAACTATGTCATATACATCAAAGAACACTAGGCTAAGAGAAATAGAAAAACCAGCAGAGGGGTGTACTAAGCCAAGGGTTACTACAGCAAAAT